>NW_023618234.1:0-38125 GCF_015220075.1 Falco rusticolus | reverse complement strand
TTTTTTTTTTTTATTTTTTTTTTCTATATATTTATTATTTTTTTTTGCTTCGTACAGCACAAGACGGGTGGAGGAAGAGGAGAAGAAGAGCAATCCCTCCCGGCTTTTCCACTGCTCCAGAATCATTTGGGGCGTCAGGGATGGATTTTGGGGCGTCAGGATGGATTTTGGGGCTCAGGGATGGATTTTGGGGCAGGAAAAATATTTTTCCCCCACTTGGGAGAATAATCAGGGAAGAGCCAGAACGATCACGACGTGCCAAACCCACGACTGCCCCCAAAACCATGGGCAGAAAGGGGAGGGGGGCCACACGGTGGGGAAATATTTTTTTGGGCTGAATTCTGCTTGTTTTGGCTCATGTGAGGGGGGAGGGCGGCACTCACCTCGGGGGCTCCGACATGGGGGGGTCAGGCAGTACATGTGGTAGCCGCGGTCGCAGTCGTCGCAGAAGAGCAGCTGGTCCTGTGTCGAGGGGGTGGGGGGGAAAAATTCGGATGATTCAACGTGGCCTTGGCTTAAGGACAAGGGGGGAGGGGACCGAGTGGGGAGGGACGAAGGTCCCTCTCTGGTGTCCTCCAAGCTCCAGTGGAGCGACCAGAAACATCGCCGTGCCCTCCGACTACCAAAAGCATAAAGTTCCACCCCCCCCCCCCAAAAAAAAGATTTGCCGCGTTCGACAGACTATTAAAGCCCAAAGTTTTCCCCCAAAACGCCTCTCCGTGTCCCACAGACTGTTAATCCCAAAGATTCCACCCAAAAAAACTCTTCTGTGTCCTACAGACTGTTAAAACCCAAGATTTCTCCCCAGAAAGACTCTCCATGCCCCACAGGCTGTTTAAAGTCCAAAATTTCCCCCAAAAAGCCTCTCTGGTCTCACAGACTGTTAAACCCCAAAGATTTTCCCCAAAGAACCTCTCCTGTGTCTTACAGACTTAAATCCCAAGATTTTCCCCCAAAAGACTCTCTGGTGTCTCACAGACCATAAAAGTCCAAGATTTTCCCCAGAAGAACCTCCCCTGTGTCCCACAAACTGTTAAAATCCAAAGATTTCCCCCAAAAAAGCCTCTCTGGTGTCTCACAGATTGTTAAATCCCAAAGATTTCCCCCCAAAAAAACTCTCTGGTGTCTCACAGACCGTTAAAAGTCCAAAGATTTCCCCCAAAAAACCTCCCCTGTGTCCTACAAACTGTTAAAATTCCAAAGATTCCCCCCAAAACCTCTCTGTGTCTCACAGATTGTTAAATTCCAAAGATTTCCCCCAAAAAACCTCTCTGGTGTCTCACAGATTGTTAAATTCCAAAGATTTCCCCCCAAAAAACCTCTCTGTGTCTCACAGATTGTTAAATTCCAAGATTTCCCCCAAAAGACCTCTGGTGTCTCACAGATTGTTAAATTCCAAAGATTTCCCCCAAAAACCTCTCTGGTGTCTCACAGATTGTTAAAATTCCAAAGATTTCCCCCAAAAAACCTCTCTGGTGTCTCACAGATTGTTAAATTCCAAAGATTTCCCCCCAAAAACCTCTCTGGTGTCTCACAGATTGTTGAATTCCAAAGATTTCCCCCCAAAAACCTCTCTGGTGTCTCACAGATTGTTAAATTCCAAAGATTTCCCCCAAAAAAACTCTCTGGTGTCCTACAGACTGTTAAAATTCCAAAGATTTCCCCCGAAAAACCTTTCCTGTGTCCTACAAACTGTTAAAATTCCAAAGATTTCCCCCAAAAAGACTCTCTGGTGTCCTACAAATTGTTAAAATTCCAAAGATTTCCCCCCCCAATTTTCTCCTGCATCCTACAACCTGTTAAATTCCAAAATTCCCCCCCAAATCCTCTCCCGTGTCCTACAACTGTTAAAATTCCAAACGTTTCCCCCCGAAAGCCTGTGTCTCCCACCGGTTATTAAATATGACGATTTCCCCCCAAAAACGCTCTGCCGCACCCCCCGGCCTGTGGGGGGGCGCCAGGCCCCGGGGTCACTCACGTCGTTCTCGGAGGTGCCGCAGATGTTGCAGCACTTGCACTCGATGCACTGCCAGCGGTACGTCTTGACGGCCGCCATCATCACCGGGTGAACTGCAGGCAGGAGGGGTGCCCTGCGAGCGGCAGGACAGCGGTGAGGGCAGGGCGGGCAGGGCAGGCAGGGCAGGCAGGCAGGGCAGGCGGCAGGGCAGGAAGGCAGGGCAGGCAGGGCAGGCAGGGCAGGCAGGGGAGGAAGGCAGCAGGCAGGGCAGGCAGGCAGGCAGGGGAGGAAGGCAGGGCAGGGCAGGGCAGGCAGGCAGGCAGGCAGGGCGGCAGGAAGCAGGGCAGCGGCAGCAGGCAGGAAGGCAGGGCAGGGCAGGCAGGGCAGGCAGGGCAGGCAGGGCAGGCAGGGCAGGCAGGGCGCGCAGGGCAGGCAGGGCAGGCAGGGCAGGCAGGGAAGAGGCAAGGCAGCAGGGAAGAGGCAAGGCAGCAGGGCAGGCAGGCAGGGCATGGCAGGCAGGCAGGGCAGGCAGGGCTGGCAGCAGGGCAGGCAGGGCAGGCAGGCAGGGCAGGCAGGCAGGCAGGCAGAGCAGGCAGGCAGGAAGGCAGGGCAGGCAGGGAGGGCAGGCAGGCAGGCAGCAGGCAGGCAGCAGCAGGCAGGGCAGGCAGGCAGGGCAGCAGCAGGCAGGGCAGAGCAGGGCAGGCAGCAGGCAGGCAGCGCAGGGCAGGCAGGGCAGGCAGGGCGCGGTGGGCAGGGGAGGAAGGCAAAGGCAGGGCAGGCAGGGCAGGCAGGGCGGGCAGGGGAGGAAGGCAGGAAGGCAGGGCAGGGCAGGCAGGCAGAGCAGGCAGGGCAGGCAGGGCAGGGCAGCAAGCATGCAGGCAGGCAGGGCCGCAGGGCAGGCAGGGCTGCAGGGCAGGCAGGGCAGGCAGGGCAGGCAGGGGAAGGGCAAGGCAGGCAGGGAAGAGGGCAAGGCAGGCAGGCAGGCAGGGCAGGCAGGGCAGGGCAGGCAGGCAGGCTGGCAGGCAGGGCAGGCAGGGCTGGCAGGGGCAGCGGCAGGCAGGGCAGGGCAGGGCAGGGCAGCAGGCAGAGCAGGCAGCAGGAAGGCAGGGCAGGCAGGGAGGGCAGGCAGGCAGGGCAGGGCAGCAGGCAGAGCAGGCAGGCAGGCAGGCAGGCAGGGCAGGCAGGCAGGGCAGGCAGGAAGGCAGGCAGGGCAGGCAGGGCAGGGCAGGCAGCAGGGCAGGCAGGCAGGGCAGGGCAGGGTGGCAGGGGAGGAAGGCAGGAAGGCAGGGCAGGCAGGGCAGGCAGGGGAGGAAGGCAGGAAGGCAGGGCAGGCAGGGCAGGGCAGGAAGGCAGGGCAGGCAGGGCAGGCAGGGCAGGGCAGGCAGAGGCAGGGCAGGGCAGGCAGGGCAGGGCAGGCAGGGCAGGCAGGGCAGGGGAGGAAGGCAGGGCTGGCAGGGCAGGCAGGGCAGGCAGGGCAGGCAGGGCAGGGCAGGCAGGGCACACAGCAGGCAGGGCACACAGCGCAGGCAGGGCAGGCAGGGCACACAGCAGGCAGGGCAGGCAGGCAGGCAGGGCAGGCAGGGGAGGGCAGCAGGGGGAAGGCAGGAAGGCAGCAGGCAGGCAGGCAGGAAGGCAGGCAGGCAGGGCAGGCAGAGCAGGCAGGGCAGGCAGGGCAGGCAGGGCAGGCAGTGCGGGCAGGGCAGGGCAGGCAGGGCAGGCAGACGCATGGCAGGGCAGGCAGGCAGGCAGGCAGGCAGGCAGCAGGCAGCAGGGCAGGGAGGAAGGCAGGGCTGGCAGGGCAGGCAGGGCATGGCAGCAGGGCAGGGCAGGCAGGGCACGCAGCAGGCAGGGCAGGCAGGGCACGCAGCAGGCAGGGCACGCAGCAGGCAGGGCAGGCAGGGCAGGCAGGGCAGGCAGCAGGCAGGGCACACAGTGCAGGCAGGGCAGGCAGGGCACGCAGGGCAGGCAGGGCAGGCAGGGCAGGCAGGGCAGGGAGCAGGCAGGGCAGGCAGCAGGCAGGGCACGCAGCAGGCAGGGCAGGCAGGGCAGGCAGGGAGCAGGCAGGGCGGCAGGCAGCAGGGCGGGCAGGAGAACCCACCTCTCCCCCAGCTCCAACCCCAATCCCCGGCTCCCCCGGGCGGGCGGAGACGCCACGGAAGGTTCGGCTGGCGCCGCTGGGGCGGGGGTTGGTTTTCCCTCCGTACCTGATCGCCCGCATCGGAGCACGACACCAGCTCCTCCGCTGCCCCGTCTTCTTGTTGATTTTGGAGTCTCCCAGGCAGAAGTCGCAGTAGTTGTTGGGCAAAGCTAAACCGTCGGGTCCTTTTTTGGCTGGAAAAATGAAAAAAAATAAAAAAAAAAAAATAAAAAAAAAAAAAAAAATGGGAAAGACAGGATCAGCACCAGGAAAAATTCCTATCCGCGTGTGGCCGAGGGGAAAAACCCACTTCCAGGAAGGAAATCCCGACGCCCGTGAGGCGCGGGGGGCGATGCCCGCGTGCGCCGCCGGCGCGTGGTGGGGACACAGACGCGCTGCCGGCGCTGCGCTGGAGGGATTTTTTTCCCGTTTTTTTTTCCAAATTTTTTTTTTTTGTTCCCCGCCGTGGGATGGGGAGGCGTCGCACTTACACTTCTGCTCCTCGAGCGCTGCGAGACGGGGTGGTGGGGGCTGGGAATCCTCCGTTCCCGTCGCCCTCTTCCTCGCCAGGTGGGGAGTGGGGCGTAGTGGTAGCTCAAGCACCGCCGGTTCTTGTAGCGTTTCCCGCAAACTACGGAAAAAACGGGAAAAATATCAGCGGGTTCCCGGCGGGAGGAGAGAATTCCCCGCGGCAAACAGCAGCCACCGGTTCCGGGCTCCGGGCACAGGTGGCTGCTGCCCCTCCCCCCCCCCCAAACAGATTTATTTAAAAAAAAAAAAAAAAAAAAATTTAAAAAAAAGTTACTATTTAAAAAATCAATATTCTTACATTGTGACTATACAATTTTCACGAACTGAATTTTATTAAAAATAAAATAAAAATGATAAAAAAATATTTTTTAAATTATTATTTATATTTTGGTATTAAATTTTTATAATAACCTAAAGATGAAATAAGAGCTAATATTTTAAAACAATGCATAAAATTTTGGTATAAAATGTAAATAAATTTAGTATAAAATTTAAATAAATAAAAATATTTAAAATTTAATATCTTTAATATAAATTTTAAAATTAAAATCAAAACAGTCAATATTTGAAAATTAATATTTTAAATACTATTTAGTGTAGATTTTCATAATTTTAAAAGAGATGTAAAAATAATAATGATAAAATGATATTTAAAAATTGTATATTTTAACATTTTTAGTACAAAATTTTTATAATTTGAAAAATATTTAAAATAAAATAGAAACAATAATAAAAATTTAACATTTAAAAATTCACTATTTTTATAATATCCTTAGTATAAAATTTTTATAATTTAAAAGCAAAATAAGTAACAACAAGGAATTACTATTTAAAAGTTAATAGTTTTAATAATACTCTTAGTATAAAGTTTTAATAATTTAAAAAACATAAAAAATAAAATAAAAATACTAATGATTTGATATTTTAAAATTAATACTTTTATAATATTTAGCATAAAGTTTGTATAATAATTTAAAGACTATTTAAAAAATTAAATAATAAAGTAAGATTAAAAAGTTGATATTTTTATAATACTTTAGCATGAAATCTTTATAATAATTTAAAATGAAAAAATAAAATAGAAAATAATACTAAAAAATAATATTTTTTAAAAATTAAAAAATTAAAAAAAAAAAAACCAAAAAAACCCAAACCCCTGGAATTTATTCAAAGCAGCTGGGAATCACCTGGGGCAGGGGTGGGACATCCCGGCTCGGAGCCGGGGAAGCATCGCTGCCTTCCCGGCGCATCCCGCGTGCAGCCGGTCGGGCGAGGGACCCACACCGCCGCGGCCAGACACCGCCGGCGCGTAAAATCCTGGGAACGGGAGCAGAACCAGGCTGGGGGGGGGGTGGGGGGGGGGGTCGATCCCAATGGGCAAAAATCCGGTCGGAAAAACCCCACATTTCCCACCCAAAAAATCCATTTCCTAAAGCGGTGGGACAAAATTCCGCCGCATTTCAACCTGCACGATGGGAAAACCGATTTTTTTATTTTGGGGGGAAAATCCCCCAAAATCCACCCAGGATCAAGCGCCCTGGGGGATGATCAGGATCCCAGGGATAACACCTGGCGTCGATGCTTTTTTTGGGGGAAAATCCCCCCAAATCCACCCAGGATCAAGTGCCCCGGGGGATGCTCAGCATCCCAGGGATAACACCCGGCGTTGGTGCTTTTTTGAGGGAAAATCCCCCCAAATCCACCCAGGATCAAGCGCCCTGGGGGATGCTCGGGATCCCCCAGGGATAACACCCGGCGTTGACGATTTTTTGGGGGAAAATCCCCCAAACCCCCCCAAGGATCAAGCGCTCCGGGGGATGCTCAGGATCCCAGGGATAACACCCGGCGTTGGCCGTTTTTTGGGGGGAAAATCCCCCAAAATCCACCCAGGATCAAGTGCCCCGGGGGATGCTCAGCATCCCAGGGGTAACACCCGGCATTGGCGCTTTTTTTGGGGGAAAATCCCCCAAAATCTACCAAGGATCAAGCGCCCTTGGAGGATGCTCAGGATCCCAGGGATAACACCCGGCGTCGGCGCTTTTTTGGGGGAAAATCCCCTAAAATCCCCCAAGGATCAAGCGCCCCGGGGGATGCTCAGTATCCCAGGGGTAACACCTGGCATCGGCGATTTTTTGGGGGAAAATCCCCCAAAATCCACCCAGGATCAAGCGCCCCGGGGATGCTCAGCATCCCAGGGATAACACCCGGCATTGGCCGTTTTTTTGGGGAAAATCCCCCAAAATCCCCCAAGGATCAAGTGCCCTGGGGGATGCTTGGGATCCCAGGGATAACACCCGGCGTTGACGATTTTTTGGGGGAAAATCCCCCAAAATCCCCCAAGGATCAAGCGCTCCGGGGGATGCTCAGCATCCCAGGGATAACACCTGGCGTCGATGCTTTTTTGGGGGGAAAATCCCCCAAAATCCAGCCAGGATCAAGTGCCCCGGGGGATGCTCAGCATCCCAGGGGTAACACCTGGTGTTGGCGCTTTTTTTGGGGAAAATCCCCCAAAATCCACCCAGGATCAAGCGCCCCGGGGGATGCTCAGCATCCCAGGGATAACACCGGGCGTTGACGATTTTTTGGGGGAAAATCCCCCAAAATCCCCCAAGGATCAAGCGCTCTGGGGGATGCTCAGGATCCCAGGGATAACACCTGGCATTGGCCGTTTTTTTGGGGGAAAATCCCCCAAAATCCACCCAGGATCAAGCGCCCTGGGGGATGCTCGGGATCCCAGGGATAACACCCGGCATCGGCTGTTTTTTGGGGGAAAATCCCCCAAAATCCCCCAAGGATCAAGCGCCCCGGGGGATGCTCGGGATCCCAGGGATAACACCCGGCGTTGACGATCTTTTGGGGGGAAAATCCCCAAAATCCAGCCAGGATCAAGTGCCCCGGGGGATGCTCAGCATCCCAGGGGTAACACCCAGCGTCGGCAGGGACGGAGAGGCTGGAAAAGGGGGAAAAAACCCTGAAAAACAGCAATTACAACCTTATTACACCAAATTCCATTTTTCCGGAGCCATGCGAGGGCAGGACGGGGTCGGCCCCGTGAGCAGCCACGCGGAGCTGGCAGGCGGCCGTTTCTCCCCTCCCCCCGCTCCAAAAATCGATGTTTCCCCCCCCCCCCCCAAAAAAAAATACCCCAGGAGGTCGATATTTAAACACAAATCGAATTTTTTCCTCCCCAACGAGGAAGAGGAGTCGCCGCCACGACGGAGCTCGGCTCGCCGACATCCCACCTACAACCTGCAGTTGGGGGAGGGGATTTTTTAAAACTAAAAAGAAATTGTTTGGGTTGATTTTGGGGGTTTTTAAACAAAAGCGGCAAGTCTGGCATCTCCCAAGGAAGGCGGCACGTCACCGGGGGGATGGGATGTGGTGGAAACGCAGTGGGTTTTCGGTTTTTGGGGGTTTTTTAGGTTTTTTGTTTTTTGTTTTTTTTCCCAGTGGGGTGGGGGAGGGGAGGATTAATCCTTGTTTTCCTTCTGCCCCAACCGCTCTTCCCTGCTGGAAAAGGGTCAGGAGAACCTGGAGAGAAGGTGGCGAGTCCCGCTGGCCGGCTTTGACGTCGCTCCGGTGGCCTTTGGCTTCTCCAGTGGCCAGCCCCGCGCCACCCCCACCCCCCCTCCCCCCACCCCCCAATCCCTCCCCATTCCCCTCCCCGAAAAAAAAAAAAAAAAAAATAAAAAAAATTAAAATTATGGATCCATCTAACGTTTTCGGGAGGAGGAAAAGGCAGGAAGGAAATCAAAAAAGCAGAGAGAGAGTGGACTACCTCGATCGGGAGGTTTCAAGGTATGCTTTTGTTTGTAACTATCTGAAACACAGAAAGAGAGTCGTGAGAAAAACGCACACGCACACGCACACGCACCCAGCGGACTCTTCGAAAAAACGAGGAAAAATAAAAAAAAATAAAAAAATAAAAAAAAAAAAAAAAGGAGGAAAAACACAGCTCCTGGGAAAGGGGGGGTGGGATTTGGGGGGGGGGGGGGGTGGGGAGAAGCTGGTGGCAGCTCTAGCAGGACAGGAGGAAGAAGAAAGAAAGGTTGGTTTAAAGCCTTGCCTGTTTTTTTGCCCCGTTTGCCCTCAAAAATTCCATTTTTTTTTTCATTTTTTAATTTCTTTTTTAAAATTTATTTCCCTTCCCTTACTCCAGCTGGAAGAGGAAGCATCAGGCCACGGCTTCAGAAATAAAATCCCTGCCCTCGCAGCTGAGAAATATTTATTTTTTTACGCAGAGCGGGACCAGCGCACGCGATAAACTCATTAAAGCGGCTTTTAACGAGGCACGTTAACAAGGGGCAGGGATGGATGGGGGGGGGGCGGGGGGGGCTACGGCCGGCTTCCAAACCAGTCCCATGGCTACAGATCCAACTGGAAAAACGGGGATGGGGGTGTTTTCCCCCTCCGCAGGGGTGCTGGCAAGATGGGGAGAGGTTTATCCTCATTTTTAGGGATGTTTTAGGGATTTTTTTCCTTTCCCGGTGGGAAAACTCCAGCCATCTTCAACCATCGGAAAAATCCAAGGGCTTCCAAAAAAAAACCCTCCCCCAGATGCGGAAATTTCCCCTTTTTTTTTTTTTTTTTTTTTGGAAGGTTGAACCCCCAAATCCCAGCGGATAACCCGAAAGATATCCCCCCCCCAAAAAAATCCAAAAAAAACCAACCCCAAAACCACGCGGCTTGAACAACATTTGCAAAACTCACTGTCGCAAGCGTAGGGTTTATCCCGGTCTTCCAAAATCGCCGCATCCAGCTTCTTCCGAGCCCCTCCGACACCTTTTCCCTGGGGAAAAACGAGGGGAAAAAGGTCAAGTTGGAAGGAAAACGGTGACCCCCCCAAAAAAATTCCCGGGGGTGGCGGGGGGGGGGGGAGGGGTGAAGGGGGGGGGGGGGGGGGGGCGGGGGGGTCCCGGCAGCGCCCAGCGCGATCCAACAGTGCCCCGCGGTGGGTACGGTCCCAAACGGCCGCGCTGCCTGGATAACCTGGATCCCTCGGGATCCACTGGCTTTTTTTGCCCGCTTGGGGAAGGGGCAGAACCCCAATGAGATCCCGGAGGATTTTGGTGATCAACTCACGTTTATTAGCCGCTAACGAGCAGCGTCCCACCCCCCCACCCCCCACCCCGGGGGGGGGGCGGTGTTTTTTGTTGGGTCTTGCCCAGGAAGGGATGCACATCCCGAATTTTCCCGAATTTTGGGTTTATCGCCTGGGTGGGGTGTTTCAGCATCGGTAACGTGTCTGATTTCCCAGGAATCTGCCCCAAAACACCGCCAGGATCCAGCGGGCTGCCCCTCACCTTGGCTTTGCCCTTCCCCCGCCGCTTCGGCGTATCTTCCTCATAGTCTTCATCATCCAAATCATCCAGAAAATCATCCGGCTCCAGAATCCGCTGGGAAAAAGAGGAGGGGGGGCGATCGCAGAGGAATCCTCAGGATTCCCTCGGGAAATCGAGGGGAAAAAAAGGGAAAAACTGGGGAGCGAGATCACCCATCAGCCGCCCGATCCCTTCGTGGGACAGCGGGGAAAAATACGGAATATTTTGGGAAATGGGGAGGGGGGATCCCAAATTTTTTTTATCCCCCCCCCCCCCCCCCAGATGGTGCGAAGCGCTCGGAGAAAGAGTAATCCAGGCCAAGAAAAAAAAAGTCGGAAAGAAACGAGGCTTGGGGGGGAAAAAAAAAAAAAAAAAAAAGAAAAAAAGAAATGATGCTCAAAAGTGGCGTGGAGACACCCAGGCAGGGGAAAACAGATTATTTTTTTTTTAATATCAAAATTATCCAGCCCAGGGAGGGAAGGGGGATCCCAGCTCCTTTATCCCACGGAAAATAAATTCATCAATAAATTTCCCCGCTCCCTGCGTCGTTAGCGGCCGCGTAAAACCCTTTTCACCCCAGGCAGGGCTTAATCAGGGGGGCGTGTGTGAACAAAAATCCTAAAATATTTGTTAAATTTGTTCAAATCACCTTTTCCCTGGCTGAACTCCAGCTCGGAAGCTTTTGCTGCGCTAATTACGGTGATTTCTAACAAGCCTGCGCACGTTTATTGATGGAAAAAAGAAATTAAAACACTTGTCACCTTGCTAAACGCGGGGCTGGGTTGTTTTTTGGTTTGTGTTTTTTTTTTTTCTTAATTATTCCTCTAATTTCAGGTGTAAAATTTAATTGTTTTCCCCTCTGGGGCCTGTTGTCCCAGGGCTGCGCGTCCTTCCCGCTCCCGGGGCGGCAAAAAATCATTTTTAAAAAATAAATTTCATAGAGAGAAAGGGAAAAAAAGCTGCCCCTGGATTTTGGGCGCAAAAACCCCCCTCCCCCTTAATTTTGGGGGCACAAACCCCCCTCCCCCTGGATTTTGGGGACAAAAAAAACCCCCTCCCCATTAATTTTGGGGGCAAAAACTCCCCTCCCCTGGATTTTGGGGTCACAAACCCCCCTCCCCCTGGATTTCAGGGGCACAAACCCCCCTCCTCCTGGAATTTTGGGGGCACAAACTCCCCTCCCCCTGAATTTTGGGGGCACAAACTCCCCTCCCCCTGAATTTTGGGGGCACAAACTCCCCTCCCCATGAATTTTGGGGGCACAAACTCCCTCCCCCTTAATTTTGGGGGCACAAACTCCCCTCCCTCTGAATTTTGGGGACACAAACTCCCCTCCCCCTTAATTTTGGGGGCACAAACCCCCCTCCCCATGAATTTTGGGGTCACAAACCCCCCTCCCCTGGATTTTAGGGGCACAAACTCCCCTCCCCATGAATTTTGGGGGCACACACTCCCCTCCCCCTGGATTTTGGGGGCACAAACCCCCCTCCCTCTGAATTTTGGGGGCACAAACTCCCCTCCCCCTGGATTTTAGGGGCACGCACTCCCCTCACCCTAAATTTGGGGGCCACGCACTCCCCTCCCCCTGAATTTTGGGGGCACAAACCCCCCTCCCCCTTAATTTTGGGGTCACAAACTCCCCTCCCCCTGGATTTTGGGGTCACAAACCCCCCTCCCCATGAATTTTGGGGTCACAAACCCCCCTCCCCTGGATTTTAGGGGCACAAACTCCCCTCCCCTGGATTTTAGGGGCACAAACTCCCCTCCCCCTGGATTTTGGGGGCACACACTCCCCTCCCCCTGGATTTTGGGGGCACAAACCCCCCTCCCCTGGATTTTGGGGGCACACACTCCCCTCCCCCAGGAATTCGGGGTTTCCAACCGACCTGTGAGGAAGGGACCCCCCCTCCCCACCACACCGCGGCGGAGCACCAAACCCTGCCCTCCCGCTCTCCGGCAGCCCCCCCAAAGCCGACAGCATCCCCTTTCCCCCCCCTCCCCCAAATCCATCCCGAATCCTTCCGCCGCGGCGAGGAAGAGGGTGGGAAATGGGGTTTTGACGCTGAAGCCCCCCCACCCCCACCCCCCTCTCCCTGCCCTACCTTCCGCGCGCGGCTGTTGGTGACGGGGAACTCGCCCAGGCTGTCGTCGTCGATGCGGGGATCCGGGAGAGCGCGTTTCTCCAAGGGATCGGTCCTCAACAGGGCTTCCAGGCTGCTGCCGTCCTGAGAGATCAACCCTTCCTTCTTCAGGGTCTGATCCGTGTCTGCCGGGAGGGAAGAGAAGCGGAAAAGTAAAAAATAATAAAAAAAAAAAAAAAAAAAAAAAAAGAATCAGGGAACGCCGCTGCACTTGGAGATCCCACCTCACCCAGTCTGGGGGTGGGCGAAGGGGTTTACCCTCCCCCCTCTCCCCCATTTTTATCATCGCGGGCAAAAAAAACCAAAACCACCAGCAGAAAGTGGGGGTGGGGAGGATTTACCTGGTTTGATGGAAGGGAAGGAAAGTCTCGGGTCTTCCGGAGGATGAGCGCGGCGTTTCTTCCTCCAGCGCCGCGCCGGGTAGGAATAAAGCTGCCCGGCGGCTAAACCTGGAATAAAAACCCCTCCAAAATGACGCCAGGGGACGAAACGCCGCCCCCCCTCGCCCCCCCCCCCCCCCCCACCTGGTTTTTCCTCGACCTACCTGGCCCCCGGTGCCGTTTTTCCATCCAGATGTAGCAGTTGCTTTGGGCCACCCCAGTTTGGGAGTCGAGGAAAGGGAGGCGGACGCTCCTCTCGGCGCAGAGCCGCGCGTTGTAGTTGTGGCATTGCTCCATGGCATCCCGGTAGTACTGTTCCCCCAGGCTGGGGGGGGGGGGGGGGGGGTGTGTGAAAAAAAAAAAAAGAAAAGATTCAACCTTCACACCCCCCCCCCCCCCCAACCCCCAAATTTCAACCCTTGGTCCGTTTCCAGCAGGCAAAAAGGAAAACCCCACGCAAATTCCCGCGGCCCGACATCGCTTCTCCGCAACGCCAAGACGCGGCTCGACGCGGTTTTAGGGCCGACGGAGAAGCGGAGGGAGGGGAAAAACGGACACGACGGGCGATTCCAACCTTCCTCAGCGCCGGGAGACGAGACGTGGCATCGCCAAAAGCTGCCCCCACCCCCCCCCCACCCCCCCCAGTATTTTTCATCCCCCGCCCCCCCCCCCCCCCCCCCGATGCTTTTGGCGCCGGCGTTCGGAGGATCCGAGGGGTCGCGGGGGTCTTTCTCCGTTGCCTTCAGCACCTCCATCGCTCCCCACCCTCTCTGGGCCAACGTTCCTCCTTCAACCTGCAGCTAATTACCGTAATTAAGACGGCGAATCCGCGGTAGGGAGTGGGGGAGAGCTGAGAATCCGTTGGGCTGTCGGGGAATAAGTTTTTCCCCCAGTGCCGGGAGAGGAGAGAGAGTTTTGATTTTTATCCATCTACCTCCGGGAGAGAAGTTCTATTTTTTATTTTTATCCATCTATCTCCATCCTGGCACTTAAAAAACACCGGCGAGGAGGCCCAGGGAGCCCTGTAATTACCTGTGGTTAATTGAGACGAAGGATTAACGAGCCAAAAGGTATCTTCCCCGACGGAGGAAAAGGAGACGGGGTAGAAATCGCTTCGTTTTATCGCGGCGCAAATAAAAATCGGGGTGGGGTGGGGGGAGAAACGGCCGGTGGAAAACCAGCGGGTGGAGGATTTAAAAAACCCACAAAAATATTAATCAATATTAAATGCAAATGAGGATCGCCACGCTCTTCTTCCTTATGGAGGAAACGGATGAGCCCACTGCGCCCGCCAGCAGCGATTTGGGGAGGGGGGGGGGTCGCGTGTCCCAGCGGGAATTAAAAATTTGGGGGTGGAAATCCCTCGGGGAGCTTTTAATTACCTCCAAAATCAGGAGAGGGCTTCGTTTGCGCCCCCATCCCCCGCAACGCGGAGCCCTCAAACCTCCTTGTGAGGCAGCGGAGGAAAACTCGGCGGGTTTGGGTGATAAAACCCCAAAAAGTTTAGTTGAACCGTTTCTTTCCTTCCCGCTGGATGGATTTCAGGGCTCGGAGGGGGCCAAAAAAAAGGGAATTATTCCCTAAAATAAAGGAATTATCCGCTAAAATAAAAGTTTAACGTCGGTTGAAGTGCAAATGAACGGTGGCTTCGTGGGCTGGGCGAGAAACGTACCACGATTTGGCTCCGGCATTTTGAAAAACGTGAAATTTCACAAAACGGGGTTTTTTCAAGCGCCGAGGAGGACAGGGGGACACGGGAAAAACGGAAATTTTGCCTCCAGCTCCGACGGAGAAACTTTATCAATATCCCTTGACGCCGTTTGGGGGGTGTCCGTCCCCAAAGCAAAGCGCTTCAAGGGGGGGTGGAGAAAAAGGAGAAAATCAGTTGAAAATCGGCTGAAAATTGGCTGAAAATCAGCTGAATATTGGCTGAAAATCCGCTTAAAATGGCTGATTTTCAGCTGATTTTCAGCTGAAAATCGGCTGATAATTGGCTGAAAATCGGCTGATAATTGGCTGATTTTTGGCTGAAAATTGGTTGATTTTCAGCTGAAAATTGGCTGAAAATCGACTGATTTTTGGCTGATTTTCAGCTAGAAAATTGGCTGGTTCTCAGCTAGAAAATCAGCTGAAAATTGGCGGAAAATTGGCTGATTTTTGGTTGAAAATCGGCTAGAAATCGGCTGATTTTCGGCTGATTTTCGGCTGAAAATTGGCTGATTTTCGGCGGAAAATTGGCTGAAAATTGCTGATTTTCGGCTAGAAATTAGCTGATTTTCAGCTAGAAATCGGCTGAAAATTGGCTGAAAATTGCTGATTTTCGGCTGAAAATCGGCTGAAAATTGCTGATTTTCGGCTGAAAATCGGCTGAAAATTGGCTAGGTTTTGGCTGAAAATCGGCTGAAAATTGCTGATTTTCGGCTGAAAATCGGCTGAAAATTGGCTGAAAATTGCTGATTTTCGGCTGAAAATCGGCTGAAAATTGGCTGGGTTTTGGCTGAAAATCGGCTGAAAATTGCTGATTTTCGTCTGAAAATCGGCTGAAAATTGGCTGAAAATTGCTGATTTTCGGCTGAAAATCAGCTGAAAATTGGCTGGGTTTTGGCTGAAAATCGGCTAGAAATTGGCTGATTTTCGGCTGAAAATCGGCTGAAAATCGCTGATTTTCGGCTGAAAATTGGTTGATTTTTGACTGAAAAACGGCTGATTTTTGGCTGAAAATCGGCGGGAAACGCGGGAAGGAGCTATCGAAGGCAGCAGGACGGATGAAATACGTTTTTAACCGCTCTAACGAACCCAATTAACGCTCCCGGCGGTAATTTAGTGCCTTCTGGGGCGTCGAGGAAGTCGTCAGAGCAACTTCCAGGAAATCTCGGCACGTCAGCAGGTCGCTGAGGAAATTTCCGAAAAAGTCAATTTTGATTTTTTCACCTCTCCGTTTTGCTGGCGGGCAAAAAAAATTAATAGGCGCCTAAAATTAATAAAATTAATTGGTGTGATGGAGGGGGGTGAGGCAAGGTGCTGCTTGAGCCTCGTAATTAACTCTCAGCTCGTCAGAGGGGACCCCAGCACCCATTAACGAACCCCAGCTCGTTAGGGGGGACCCCAAAGCCTCTTAATTAACTCTCAGCTCCTCAGAGGGGACCCCAAAGCCTCTTAACGAACCCCAGCTCATTAGGGGGGACCCCAAAGCCTCTTAATTAACTCTCAGCTCCTCAGAGGGGACCCCAAAGCCTCTTAACGAACCCCAGCTCATTAGAGGAGACCCCCAAGCCTCTTAATGAACCCCAGCTCATTAGAGGAGACCCCAGTTTGTCAGAGGAGACCCCAAAGCCTCTTAACGAACCCCAGCTCATCAGAGGGGACCCCAGCTCGTTAGGGTGGACCCCAAAGCCTCTTAATTAACCCTCAGCTCCTCAGAGGGGACCCCAAAGCCTCTTAACGAACCCCAGCTCGTTAGGGGGGACCCCAGTTTGTCAAAGGAGACCCCAAAGCCTCTTAATTAACCCTCAGCTCGTTAGGGGGGACCCCAAAGCCTCTTAATGAACCTTCAGCTCATCAGAGGGGACCACAAAGACACTTAATGAACCCCAGCTCGTTAGGGGGGACCCCAAAGCCTCTTAATTAACTCTCAGCTCCTCAGAGGGGACCCCAAAGCCTCTTAATGAACCCAGCTCATTAGGGGGGACCCCAAAGCCTATTAATGAACCCCAGCTCGTTAGGGGGGACCCCAAAGCCTATTAATGAACTCTCAGCTCCTCAGAGGGGAACCCAAAGACACTTAATGAACCCCAGCTCATTAGGGGGGACCCCAGTTTGTCAAAGGAGACCCCAAAGCCTCTTAATGAACCCCAGCTCGTTAGGGGGGACCCCAAAGCCTCTTAATTAACTCTCAGCTCATCAGAGGGGACCCCAAAGCCTCTTAATGAACCCAGCTCGTTAGGGGGGACCCCAAAGCCTCTTAATGAACCCCAGCTCGTTAGGGGGGACCCCAAAGCCTCTTAATTAACTCTCAGCTCATCAGAGGGGACCCCAAAGCCTCTTAATGAACCCAGCTCATTAGGGGGGACCCCAAAGCCTCTTAATGAACCCCAGCTCGTTAGGGGGGACCCCAAAGCCTCTTAATTAACTCCCAGCTCCTCAGAGGGGAGCCCAAAGACACTTAATGAACCCCAGCTCATTAGGGGGGACCCCAGCTTGTCAAAGGAGACCCCAAAGCCTCTTAATTAACCCTCAGCTCGTTAGGGGGGACCCCAAAGCCTCTTAATGAACCCCAGCTCGTTAGGGGGGACCCCAAAGCCTCTTAATGAACCCCAGCTCGTTAGGGGGGACCCCAAAGCCTCTTAATTAACTCTCAGCTCATCAGAGGGGACCCCAAAGCCTCTTAATGAACCCAGCTCATTAGGGGGGACCCCAAAGCCTCTTAATTAACTCTCCGCTCGTTAGGGGGGCCCCCAACACCCCTTAACGAACCCCAGCTCGTTAGAGGGGACCCTCCTGTCCCCCCCCCTTGCTAGAGCAGGGGGGGCAGCGGGGGGCTCTATACCCTCCCAAGGGTATATATACACCCCCCCCCCCAATTAGGGCTGTATAGGGGGTGCCCCCCTATAGGGGGCTATATGTGGGGACCCCCCCGGGGGTCTATAGGGCCCTTATAGGGAGAAGCTCCATCCCCAGGGCTCTATAGGTTCCCCTCGTAAGGGCATATAGAGGAGACCCAACCCCCCCCCCCCAGGGCCCTATAGGGGCATAAAGCAGGGACCCCCCCCTCCTCCACAGAGACATAGGGGGGGGCCGTATGGGGCCATATAGCGGGGGTGCCTCATGTATAGGGACACCCAAACTGGGATATATAGGGGGGACACCCCCACTGGGTGTCCTATAGAGCCCCCCTCAAGGGGATATATGGGGGGGGGGGGGGGCACCCCTGGTTTCTATACGACCCCTCCCCAGGATGATACAGGGGGTGATCCCCACACAGGCCTCCCTCCAAGCGCCTTGGGGAGGTTCAGGATCTACAAGATCCTCTCACAGCGATCTACAGCGATCACTCCCCCTCACACCTCGGCCCCTACAGGGCCCCCTCACAAGGCCATACATTGAGCCCCGCCCCCCGCTCCGGATTCTATAGGTCCCCCACTCAGGGTGAACCCCCCCCCCGGGGGGGTCTATAACCCCTTTATAACACCACGCGACGGGGTCTCCCCCCCCCAGAACGACACAAGCAGCTCCTACACCCCCCCCCGGCAAAGTTCCCCATGAACAATGAACCCCCCCCCCCTCCCCTCACGCACTTGGTTCCGCCCGCCGGAGACAGGCGGGGAGGGGGAACCCCGCTTTCCCGCGCTGGGCCGGACCGCACCATTCCCCGCCGCGGGGGGGGGGGGGTGGGGGGGGGGGAAAGGGGGACACGGCGCACTCACAGCTTCACCACATTCTGTACCACCGCCGCCATCTTGCCTCCGCCGCCGGGGCGCCGCGCCGGGCACTGCGCATGCGCGGCGGGCGGGGTGGGGGGAGGGGGGCGGGGCCGCGCTGCGCAGGCGCCGTGCTCCGCCCCCGCCCCGCCTGGCCCCGCCCCGCCGCGGCGCGCGGGAAAGGCGGGAAAGTCTGAGGGGAGGCGGCGGCAGCGTGAGGGGAGGGAGCGGCGGGGGGAGTTATGGAGGGCTGAGGGGGATGGAGGGTGCTGGGGAGGATGAGGGTGCTATGGAGGGTGCTGAGGGGGCTGGAGGGGGCTGAGGGGGATGGAGGGTGCTGGGGAGGATGAGGGTGCTATGGAGGGTGCTGAGGGGGCTGGAGGGGGCTGAGGGGGATGGAGGGTGCTGGGGAGGATGAGGGTGCTATGGAGGGTGCTGAGGGGGATGGAGGGGGCTGAGGGGGATGGAGGGTGCTGGGGAGGATGAGGGTGCTATGGAGGGTGCTGAGGGGGATGGAGGGAGCTGTGGAGGGCTGAGGGAGCTGTGGAGGGCTGAGGGAGCTGTGGAGGGCTGAGGGAGCTGTGGAGGGCTGAGGGAGCTGTGGAGGGCTGAGGGTGCTGTGGAGGGCTGAGGGTGCTGTGGAGGGCTGAGGGTGCTGTGGAGGGCTGAGGGAGCTGTGGAGGGCTGAGGGGGATGGAGGGCGCTATGGAGGGCTGAGGGGGATGAGGGCGCTATGGAGGGCTGAGGGGGATGAGGGCGCTGAGGAGGATGAGGGCGCTGAGGAGGATGAGGGCGCTGAGGAGGATGAGGGCGCTGAGGAGGATGAGGGCGCTATGGAGGGCTGAGGGGGATGGAGGGTGCTGAGGAGGATGAGGGTGCTATGGAGGGCTGAGGGGGATGGACGGTGCTGAGGGGGATGAGGGTGCTATGGAGGGGGCTGAGGGTGCTGAGGAGGATGAGGGTGCTATGGAGGGCTGAGGGGGATGAGGGTGCTGAGGAGGATGAGGGTGCTATGGAGGGCTGAGGGGGATGGAGGGTGCTATGGAGGGCTGAGGGGGGTGAGGGTGCTGAGGGGGATGAGGGTGCTGAGGGGGATGAGGGTGCTATGGAGGGCTGAGGGGGATGAGGGTGCTACGGAGGGCTGAGGGGGATGGACGGTGCTGAGGGGGATGAAGGGGGATGAGGGTGCTATGGAGGGTGCTGAGGGGGATGAGGGTGCTATGGAGGGTGCTGTGGAGGGCTGAGGGTGCTGAGGAGGGTGATAGGAAGGATGGAGCATGGTGAGGAGGACGGAGGGTGGCAGGGAGGGCTGAGGGGGATGAAGGGTGCTGAGGAGGACGGAGGGTGCTATGGAGCATGGCGAGGAGGATGGAGGGTGCTGAGGAGGACGAAGGGTGGCAGGGAGATCTGAGGGTGCTGAGGAGAATGAAGGGTGCTATGGAGCACTGTGAGGATGATAGAGAGTGCTGAGGAGGACGAAGGGTGCTGAGGAGGACGAAGGTGGCAGGGAGGTTGAGGGTGCTATGGAACATGGCGAGGAGGATGGAGGGTGCTGAGGAGGACGGAGGGTGCTGTGGAAGATGAAGGGTGCTATGGAGCATGGTGAGGATGATGGAGGGTGCTGAGGAGGACGAAGGGTGGCAGGGAAGATGGGAGGTGCGATGGAAGGTGGCAGGGAGGATGAAGGGTGCTGAGGAGGACGTAGGGTGCCATGGAGGGTGCAGCATGCTGAAGAAGGTGAAGATTGGCAGGGAGGATGGATGGTGTTGAGGATGGAGGACGCTGAGGATGAAGGGTGCTATGGAGGGTGGCAGGGAGGAGGACTGAGGGTGCTGGGGAGGACGGAGGGTGGCGGGGAGGGAGAGTGGGGGGCAAAATGGAGGCGGGAGGTGGACGTGGAAGAGCACAGACCTGGCAGGAAGGACAAGGGGTAGGGATGGGGTGGGGGAGAGTGGAAAGGGGAGATGGGGGAAAAGGGGGGGGGGGGAGGGTGTTGGGATGGTGGGGAAGGAAGGAAGGAAGAGTTTGATGGAGTGGGGAGGCCGAAGGATGCCAGGAGGTGGTTGGAAAAGAAGGATGGGGGAGGATGAGATGATGGATAGGTGGGGTTCAGGTGGGAGCCCTCCCCATCACATCTCAAACCTCCGTAGATTCCCAACGGGAGTTTATGGTTTCAGCGTGTGGTGCTGGCAGAAACCCCGAAACCAACCCCCCCTCCAGCCTCTTTACCCCTAGAAATCCATGTCAAAAATGTACATTTTTGAGCTCTTTCCCTTTTTATCCAACCCAAATTAACCAGCGATCTCAACATTCATCCCACAGGGCAGAGCGGCGGACACGCGGTTGCCCCACGGTGAGCACGGTTCGGCAGACGACGGCTTCCAGGTGAAATCCTCTCTTTATTTTCCATCTTGTTTCCACTTTCCTCACTCCCCCCCCCCTCCCCCTCCTTTTTGCTGGGAAATTACTTATTTTTCCAGCGCTGCCCAAGGTTACGGAGGGCTCTAAACCTTTCTCCCTGCCCTTCCTCCTCCTCTTAATCCCACACTGGCTGTTATTTGCGTGCACGCAGCCTCTTGCTCTTCCTGCCCCGTCAATAAAAATCAACGCTCTTGTCGCCGGTGGTGAAACGGTTGTGACGCTCGGGCTACAGGCGTTGCGGCAGGGTCAGGCGCACCAACCCCGCGGCGGGGGTGGAGGTTGGGGGGGGGGGGGTCGAATGCCAAACGTCGGCGTAGGCGTTCACCGAGTTTATCGTGTCGTTAATCCGCTGCCCGGAAATCTTGGGGATAACGAAGAAGTTGGGGGATAATTAAGACTGCGAACAACCGCCTCAGCCTGTAACCTCCCCCCAAACCGTCCACCTGTGGACACCCGTTGCCCCCTGCCGGAATTAATTAAGCCCCTCGTTAATTTATTTTGCCGTAAATCCCTGAAAAAGCGAGGGGGAAAGAGGTTGTTTGGCACGTGCCGGCTGAGTCAGAGCAGGGAACGGCGTTTCTGCGCGAGTGACTCACGCTTCTTAGAACAGGGTATAAAAAAAAAAAAACAACCACCCCAGGGTTTAGCAACAGCTTTTTGCATAAATCAGCGATTTAATGAGTGATTAATTAGGGACAGAATGGGGCAGGGGGCTGTAGGAAGCCCCCATCTTGTAGAGAAACCCCGGGGCAGGGGGAATCCCAAACGATTTTATTGCTAATAGCTGAAAATTAATTAAAGGCGTTATTTTTGCAGCTAAGGAGATGAGAGTATGCCTGGAAAAACAGGGGAAAAAATTAAAATCGGGATAATTTCACGGGGGTGATATCAAATATAGCCTGAGGGGCAGCAGTGGCGGGCAGAGGGGAGGGCGGAGGTGTCTTGCAGACAAGAAGCGTCACCTTTTCATAGCAGAAAACCGCCCCAAATCCAGCAAATTAAAGTGCCTTTTTCTATTTAGCCCCTCGTAAGAGCAGCTCTCGGATCTCAGAGCCGAGCCGTCGGCGTGGGATTCCATCCCCGGAGCAGAGCAGGATGACGAGGGGACGGATGGATGCGCTTGGATGCCACCGGGAGCTGTCCAGAGCGAGCAAGGTGCCCAATTAAAGCCATTAACACCCCAAATCCGTCCCCTGGCTTGTTACAAGTGGAAGGAGCAAAAAAAAAGCGGAGAAAAAAGGGATTTTGGCCGTTACCTCAGCGGCGTTATTTTGAAATAACCAGATCCGGCAGCAGTTGTTTCATAATTGCTGACGATAATTAGGCAGGGGTGGGGGGCAAACTCCATCATCATCATCATCATCCCCAGCTCACTTTAATTCACTAATTAAGGTGAAATCCATGATAACAAACGCCTTCGTGTTGTCACAACCCACCTCGCTCCACAGCAAGATGTCGGGCCGCAAAAAATAAACACCAAAATGCTCTGAAAACCACCCAAATTATCCATTCCAGGATTTTGGGGCTTTTTCCTTCAAATTGTTTGCCCAGTCACTGCGGCGCTTCAGGGAGAAAAGAGGGGAGTGGGCACCTGCGTCGCATCTCCCACCAAAATAGGCCGTCACCGGGGTAAATTAGTTACGAACGATGCTTTAAAACACCCCTGCCCCGTTGCTGGAATTATTTCTGGTAAGAAAAAATAAATGCTAAAATAAATTGAAAAATCCTAAACTAAGTAAAAAAATCCTAAAAATAAACCACTGCCACGTGGATGGGTGTCGTTCGGAGGAGGCACTGGCAATCTGGACCAGGTAAGGGTTGAACAGCAGCAAATGAAATAGAAATTGAACCCAGCCTGGACCGAGCTCAATTAACCTCGTTTTCTTAATTACGTGGCAGGCTGAAGGCTTGAAAAACGGGTTTAACCCCCAGTTTTTGGTGTTCCTACCAAAAAAGTGTTTCTGTCTTGGGGTGAGAGTGCCCCGGTGGACGCAAGAGCAAGCAAGAGCCAGGACAGACTGTGGGGAGCTACGAGCTCGTTAATCTAATGACTCGTTAATGATACCTGTAAGAAACAGCCATCAACGATGTCAAGAAATAACACGGTCAGCCTCTGGCAAGCCAGGAAAATTCAGCATGTTCTTCCAGAGGTGCCTTAATTCCTCACTACAGGGAGGGGACATGACTCCCAGCCTCATTCGGGGCTAAAACTACCAGAAACGGTTAAAAATGATGCAGTTAATTAATGACGGCATCTAGGAAACGAGGTCCCGCTTGCTTTTACACCCTTACCGAGTCTGACAGGCTTCGGAGATTGGGAAAGAGGAGCAAAGCCGGGCACGGAGGACTCGTCACCCCGATGTCAGCACAATTGCCGTTTCCAGCGATTTTATTTATTACTATTATTATTTTTTTAAAAAAAGCAGAAGGGATTCGCATTCCTTTCTGCGTGCTGAAGCGCTTCACCCCCTCCTTCCTCCGTCCGGCCAAACGATCCGCGATTGATGGTGACGGCGTCTTTCGGGAGGATGAATTTCACCCCATCGTGCCGGAATCTGGCCAGGCGGTCGCTCACCCTTCACTCAGCACATTTTCTTTCTTTTTTTTTTTTTTTTTTTTTTGTGGGGTGGGGTGGGGTGTGTTTTGTTATTTTTTATCTTAAAACCCCAAGCTCCGGCCATGGATTTAGTTGCTAAAATACAGCCTGAGAAGGTGGGTGTTTTTAGCTTCTCCGTGGAGAGCTTTTAGAGACATTAGAGGTGTTAAAGCCCAACGGAGCCTTTAGCCACGTCACTGCCAAATTTACCGATTTTGAGGATACAAAGGCGAAGGCTGACGTTTGGCATCACCTTGACGTTCAGGCGGTCGGCACGCAGCGAGCGTCACGCCTTCGCCTCAACCGAGCGCAAACCCCAGCCCCTCTTCAAGCCAAAAAAACCCCCTCAAACCAACCCCGAAACCCCCAAAATCCTCCTGACTGAGACATTTGGGAATTCAACCATCGCCGTTTCATCCCATCCGGTACAACAAACGCTTCTAGCGGCGCGGCAGATTATTTCTACCGGTCGGCGCGGTGTTAACGGTTCAATGCGTCGCTAAAGGTGAAGTAGATACAGGCAAGCGGCGATACAACCGGGCAGCGAGTGCCACCTGTTTTCATCTTGGCTTCGTAGGGTGGTTTGTTGGGTTGGGTTTTTTTTTTCCCCCTTCCTCCCCACAGCGAGGGAACAGCCGTAGGTCTGCAAGGAGCGGCACCGAGGAGAAACGCTCACGTCCCGTTCGCACGACGGGCTCTGCGAGAGGAAACAACACATCGCCATCAGCACACCGGGTGGGGGAGGTGCGTGGAGTCAAACCTCATGAGTTCCAGCTGCGATTTTTGGAAACCACCACCCCCCCACCCCACCAAAAAAATTGATAATAATCCGTTTCTCGGCGTCTTTACCTCCAGTCGCCTTCACGTCAAGATTTCCTGCCTGCCCGAATCCTGTATAGATCCACCCACTCCCTCTGCTTGGTGCTTCTCCATCACTTGCAGGACGTCCTCCAAAATGGACGGCCCCAAATCCACATGGAGGGAGAGGAGGGAGCCAGCGTGGGAGAGGAAAGCCGGCTCGGCACTACCCTTCTCCTCGGCGAAGCCGTTCGTTGGAGCAGCGAAACGGGAGGCGCAGGGATGCAGCAGCGAGGCGGCGCTCCCACCCTCGCCGTCCTCCTCCCCGCTTGGCACCGCCGGGGCTTTGTCATCGAGGTGCAACCGCGGTGGTTTCGGCGGGGCTTGCGCCGAGGGCAGCGTCAGCGCCTGCGGCCCCCCAATGACGGGCAAGGAGATGGCGTTTTTGAGGAGGGGGGATGAAGTCTCCGAGGAGGGCTGCTGGCATCCGGAGATAGTGGCCGTCCTGGAGAACTCGAATGGTGCCGCATCGGGGCTGTCCTTGTCGGAGTCGAAGCTTCCTTCGGTCCTGGGGAGGAGATGAAACTTGCCCTGAAGGAAGGAGATGTCCCCAAACATGTCGCTCTCCCCGCCGCTGCCGATGTGAATCGTGTGCCTGAAGTCCCCCAAGGGCGGGCTGATCATGTCGGAGGAGAGGATGTCGCGGAGCTTCTCCTTCTTCCCCTTCCTGCTCCCCCTCTTCAGGTAGATCGGCACCTTGGTGGACATCTCGCCCAGGCGCGGAGCTCTTCCACGCCAACTCAAAAGACCGTCGTCTTCCTCGACCTCGGCGATGTGAGCTTTAAAAAAAATGAATCTGCAAATTAAAAAAAAAAAAAAAAAAACAAAAAAAACCCTCTTAAAAGGAAGTTATAACACGTCGGGTGGAGATCCTCAACCTCAACACGTCCCAGGAAATTAATTCCAGACGTTCTACGCTCCTCTATCTAAAATTCGTTGGCGGCGTTATCGATAACAAAACAACGGGGGTAATTAAATCCAGGTGCCTCTCCCCAGGATTTGTTTCGAGTGGGAGAAAAACCAGGGTCAGAGCTGGAAATCTAAGAGGATTTGCGTTTTTGTGGGGGGAAGCGGGGTTCAGAGTTAAAGACAGGGAGAGCGCAGCGTCGGGACGCGGCTTTTCTAGCCCCAAAGAGCTATTTTTTCCTTTCGGTTCCCTCTCCTCTTGGCCACGCACAACCCAGCCCCACCCAACAACCAGCCCAAATAAAAAATAATAGAGATTAAGGCAGGAGGGGGAAGGAAATGTTGTTTTTTTTTACCCCCACCGTTTTGGTCATATTCATTCAACTCTGGAGGGTTTATGCATTTGGTTCTAGGCATGACTTTTGACCAGAGGAATAAGGCAAAAATGGGTATTTTACGCAATAATAAATGTCGTACGCAACCTTGGGAAACGCTGCAGTGGGACAGAAAAAGGGATGAAAGAGGGTTTGGGCCACCTGAACATTAATTTTCACAAATCAAGTGGGAAGGGCTGGAGGTTTAGCCTTTATCACTCATTTTTTTGGGGAAAAAATATTTCAAAATCCCATCGCGCCGTGTTTCTGCGAAACCGTATCTGATCTGCTGTCGACTGCAAATATAAAACAGAATTTATAAGTGATTTAGAGACGGGTTTGTCCACGCGCTGAGCCCCTCTACCGCTAAAACAACCACCCGCCACAGCTTCCAGCCTCTTTACGCTGTGTGTAATGCACCACCTGGTACAGCCGCACCAGGAAAGCGAGAGCTGATGGTGCAACCGCTGCCAAAACCGCTGCCGAAACCACCGCGGCCGAGCCCTGTGCTTCAACCCCACCCCCAAACCATCGCGGCAAGAGGTCAGGCCCGATTCCCTGGCGGCGGCGTTCCCGTCAGCTGCCACACAACACGAAGCCCAGCTGGGAAACAGCCGCTCCACCTGTGTTTTACAGCCCCAGCAACCATGTCGGGTGCAGTTTGCCCCAGCCGAAACCCGCCCTGGCCGGTGCCAATGAACCAGTGAAACCAGTCCGCGGCCGACGCCGGATGAAGCAAGCCAAACGCCCTCCCCGAGGGCCGGCATTTTAATTGCAGACGGAGCCACGCGCCTGGCGGTGTTCAACGACCGCGTCGGCCAGCAGGTGTTGGCTCTCTGGGATCCCAAGCGCTGGGGTTCCGAGGGTGGCACGATCCCACCGACACCTGGACGGCTGCCAGATCCTCCCGCCCCTTCCCCAAACTACACCCCGCTTGCCGCCCCTGAAATTTATCCTTAAAAATATAAAGGAGGATGGAAAAATCCCACGCCCACCTTCAACCACCTGACGCGCCACCGTTAGCGTTGGAAAGCGATGCCGAAACCACGTCTGCGCTCTCGTCCCGTCTATGCTGCTCATATTATTCCCCCTTTATTCTTTCTTCCCCACCCCCAACTGCCTCTTCTCGGCACCGACAAACACCGTCCCGTCTCCCCGGTGCTGACAAACACCGTTCCACCTCCCCGCCTGTAAACAGAGGCCCACGTACGCGCCGCTACAGCCAGAGCTGCTCCCGAGGTCCCATTCGGTCGACAGCAGCGCGGGGGGAAGAGGAGGTGGAGCAGCAGCGCAGCACAACAGCTCGAGATGAAGCAGAGATGAGACGGCGGCGATGCCGTCGGTGTCAGGAACGCCGGCACCGGTGAGCTCGTTCCCAGCAGCTCCGGCAAGGGAAAAAAAAAATATCCTGACGATGCAGAATTTGGCTTCGTTAATCCCCGGCGGATTAAAGCGGGCGGTGTAATGACAGGCGGTGCTCGCGTGAAATACAGGCGCCGTGAGGACGCCGTGGTGGGGGTGGCGAGAAGATGACGGTGGAAGTGCTGCCGTGCGCGGAGAGACAGGGATTGAGGGAAGCGCTTCTTCGTGGCGATCCGGATTTGGGGAAGCGCTGGTGCTCACCGGAACGCTGTGGGTGCGGGGCCAACAAGCTGCCCGGCTCCACTCCCCTTGCACTGGCCCAGGGAGTTGCAGACTGTTGTGAGTTAGCCGTGAAAAAGCACTGAAATCCCCCAAAGAGTGGATTTATAGGAAAAAAAGCCTCTCATCCCTCGGAAATATTGGATGTTTCTGGGTTAGGATGTGAGATGATGCTGGTGGGGAGCAACCACCGCCATGAAAAGGATTGTTTCGCCTCCCAGACAGCACCAAAACTTTGCTTCAAGGTCTTCCAGCAGCACCGAAATCGCTCTTCCTCACCCCAACTTCTCCCCACCGCTGTCGCTGCCTCCTCCTCTTCCTCGCTCTGGGCTCCAACCGAAACCCTGCGCCCCAGCGGGCCGGGACAAAGGCTGCCTGTGATCGCCGCTGCGAGCGGGGTGAACGCTGGGAAAGTTCAGGGCTGCGGGTAGCGCCCTTTCCCTTTGTCCTCCGGGAGGAGAAAAAAAAAAAACCAACTCAAAAAAAGGCTTTTTGCTGCCAGCGCAGCCTGAGAAAGGGCCAGTGGGCCGCAAAAACGCAGGGAATAATTTTTTTTTTTTTCCTTGCAGAAATCCTTAAAATCCCATTTCCTGGCATTTTCCAGCGCCGGCCACCAAGTAAACCCGCTGAAACGATGT
The DNA here is from genome assembly GCF_015220075.1 of Falco rusticolus. NCBI lineage: Eukaryota > Metazoa > Chordata > Aves > Falconiformes > Falconidae > Falco > Falco rusticolus. The sequence continues at coordinate 10,807 of NW_023618234.1, read as the reverse complement.
GAGCGTTACCAGCGTGCCCAACCTGCTGCAAAACGGGTGGAAAACACCTTGGAAAGGGAGCAAAACCCAAACCAAAACCCTCGAGAATTTATTTACGCGTGTTTTTAGCAGCCTCCCCCCTGTCGGTGATGAACGTTTCGCCTCCCAATTAACGCCGCGGTTTGGCCAAGGAGGGGTGGCCACTCACCAGGCTGATGCTAATTAGCATGGCATGATGGTAGGTACCGTCACTAAAAACTCATTAAAACCCAAGAATTAACACCCATTTCTTCTTTTTTGCCCCATTTCACCAATTCAGGCTTCGGCACACGAGATTTTGTGGCTTTTCCACCCATTTTTGGCCATTTAGCTTTGGGGTCACAAGTATTTTGCTTCTTTTCAGCCATTTGGACTTTGCAGCATTAAAGTTTTGGTACTTTTTTACTTATTTACAACTTTTTTACCTATTTACAACAATTCAGGCTCCGGTACCCTGAAATTTGTTTCTTTTCCACCAATTTATGCTGCACTACGTAAAAATTTGTTTCTTTTTCTGCCCGTTTTCAGCAATTTTGGCTTCAGGACATGAAGAAATTGTTTCCTTTCCGCCCCTTTTCAGCGTTTTATGCTTTGCTACATAAAAAAATTTATTTATTTTAGCTCATTTTCAGCAATATATGCTTTGTTATGGGAAGACCCGGCACTTCTTCAGCCCCTCGCTTCCTGACAGCGGCTTTTCTTCCCACCCTGGCGCCTCCGCAAATTATTTTATCAAGATCCTGCAAAACCAGCGATGAAGCGATGGAGGCTTTAACCCCTTCTCCTGCTCAAAGACGCGGAAACAACGAAGCCAGTTCCTCCCCCCTCGCCTTTTTTTACCTCTTTTTGCCACTTCTGTGGGTGCCCAGAGAAAATCCTCACCTAAAAATCGGCACCTGGGAGGAGTTTTTGCACCTTGTACCTGCCACGCTGGGATATTTGCGTGGGAGATGAACAGTAGCCCCCTCTCCCCAGCATCCCAGAGCTGGAGGAGTGGCATCAGGGACCTTTCCGGATCCAAATTACAGCTTTTTAATTATTTTTTAGAGAACGGGGATGTTTCAGAGCGATGCCGAAAGCCTTCGGCGGATGCATGGGACGGTGCCGCCATCTGCGAGGAAAGATTTAGCCCAGAGCATCGCGGTGAAAGCTGGAATTGGTTTAAAAGAGGGAATTTGTTTCTCGCCCTGGCACTGAATCCAGATCAGCAAGAGGTGCTGGCGACGGCTCCATGCCGAGGGACACCATGGGACGGCGGTGCCGGCTCTAACCCCTGCGTCATCAAACGCTGCCTTTTTATTTTTCCCCTAGGACTGGGAAAACACCCATATCAGGGAAAGATTTTTCACTGAGACGGAAAACCCAAGGAGGAAACATCTGAGGAAATGCCAACGGACAGTCGGAAAACGCGGCGGCTCCACTGTAGCCAAACCCCTCCCGAGCCTCAGTTTCCCCAGCTGCGCCGCAGTGCCAAACCGAAGCCCAGAAGTGGAGGGCAGGAAAAAAAGAAAAAAAAAAAAAAAAGCTTTTTTCCTTAAACCCAGGAAAAAAAAACAGGAAAAACAACTTTTTAGGGCGGGTCCTCCGAGAGTGCTGGGAGATTTCTGGGAATTCCCAGGCAGGGACCTTGGCCTTGGGGGTGGGATGAGGGCACAGGTCGCTCCTCACTCCCAGCGGCGGGGTCAGAGTCCGCCCCAGCTACGCCAACAACTCCTTGGAATATGGATTTAAAAGAAAAAAAAAAAATCATAATCATCCATGAATTTCTGTTGGGACTGACAAATTCTCCTAAAAAAAAATATATATATATATATATATAAATATCCCGGCGGAGGATCCAGCCTCCCCCAAAGCACGCCGGCTATTTTGGGGATCTGGTGGCTAATTTAAGCCGGGAGCCGTCGGAAACCTCACAGCTGGGGGCTAAAATTAAGAGGTGGCTGCAGCAAACAGGGGAAGGGGGGGGCACAGGGGAAGGGATCGAAGGGATCCCGTGTTTTTTCTTGGGGGGAAAAAAGGAGGAAATCACACACACACCCCTTGAAACTGGGGGTTGGGGATGTGACAGGGACACAAAACCGTCCGTAATTGCATGAAAAAGAACCGCCCCCCCCCACTGGTCCTCAGCATCCCCACGCTGGGAAGAGGCCGAATCATTCCCCACCAGCTCCCAAATTTACCGCCGTTGTGTCCCACCCCCACCATATCCCACCACGACCACCCTACAGCGGCGCCGGTGACCCGGAATCTCACCGGAAAACAAAACCGGGGGGGGAGTGGTGGTTGATATCGCCGCGTCGTCTTCCCGGTGTGGCGGCTGAGCCAGAGCCAAGCGCGGCCGTTCCCTTCCTCCCAGCGCTGGAGCGTCGTGCCGCCGGCTCCTAGCCAACATGCAGGCCCCACCCCGGCACGGGGCCTTGCTTCCCCCTTCCCGGGGGGCTCCTTTTTTCCTCCTTTTTTCCTCCTTTTTTTCCCCCAGAACACGGAACGGCGACGGCTTCTCACCGGGATGAAAGAGCCTGGATGGTTTTGCTTTTCCCACGGCAGCCGGGAACGCGGCCAGGCCTGGGTTTCGCCGCTCTGCCACAGTGGTGAAGCTCCTGGTTAGGGAAAAAAAAAACAAAACAAAACAAAAATCCCTGGGGAAATAAAAATAAAGCTGGAAAAATTCCTGCCAGCTCCGGAGGGAAGTGGGGGGGATTCCCTACGGAGCGCCGGAGCCCACCAAAACCCAACCCTTGGCCAACTCAACGCCGGAGTCTCCACTGGTTTAAATCCTAAATTAGCCTCGTCCTCAAGGATCATCTAATTAAGAAGCAAACGAGATGCCGCCTGCTTTGGTCCCCGGTGTGTTTGAGTCAACCCCCCCCTCCGCCGCGGCGACCGCTTGCGTGTCTGAACCCGGCGGGATTCTGAGCGGAATGAGGCCAGTGGGGAGCAGCCAGGCGGAAAAGGGGGGGAAAGGGGGGGTGTGTGTGCTTCCTGCAGCAGGTGGGGAAATGAAACAGGCTGGAAAGTGAAAAAAATCGGGGGGGGAAACGAGCTGGAAAGTGAAAAAGTCCGGATAAAAAAGCTGGAAACTGAAAAATCAAGATAAAACAGCTGGATGCTGAAAAAATCACGATAAAAAGCTGGAAACTGTAAAAAAAACCAGGATAAAAACAAGCTGGAGACTGAAAAAAACCAGGATAAAAATGCTGGAAAATGAAAAAAAAAAAACAGGATAAAAAAGCTGGACACTGCAAAAAAAACAGGAAATAAAAAGCTGGAAAGTGAAAAAAAACAGGATAAAACAAGCTGGAAACTGAAAAAATCAGGATAAAAAAGCTGAAAAGTGAAAAAAACCAGGATAAAACAAGCTGGAAACTGAAAAAAATCAGGATAAAAAAGCTGGAAACTGACAAAATCAGGATAAAAAAAAAATGTGGAAACTGAAAAAGAGCAGGAAAAAAGCTGGAAACAGAAAAAAACAGGGTAAAAATGCTGGAAACTAAAAAAAGGCAGCAAAAAAACCTGGAAACTGGAAAAATCAGGATAAAAAAAGCTGGAAACTGAAAAATCAGGAAGAAAAGCTGGAAACAAAAAGAGAAGGAAAAAAGCTGGAAACTGAAAAAATTGGGAAAAAGCTAGAAACTGAAAAAAAAATCAGGATAAAAACAATCTGGAAACTGAAAAAATCAGGATAAAAAAGCTGGAAGCTGAAAAACTTAGGGAAAAAAAGCTGGAAACTAAAAAAAGAGCAGGAAAAAAAGCTGGAAACTGGAAAAAAGCAGGAACCCCCCCAGCTTTTACCCAGGCTGGGAAAACCCAGTGTTTTATTTGGGGTGAAAAGTGCTAAAATCATCGAAAGCCCCGAGAGGCCGAGACGCAACAGCCGGAGCCCACGGGCGCTGCGCCCCTTCGCTTCGTGCCAATATTTGGGGAGAAAACGGAGATTTTCCAGCAAATCTGAAGTCGCAGCCAGAAATCCAAGGGGATCACTTCCCCCCCCCCCCCCCCATTTCCCCCCAAAACGTGCCCCAACGCCCACGCGGGGTTGGAAGGGCGAGAGGCGATAAACGCCGCTCTGGAGGGAGCCTGTAATAAGGGCAGGCAGGTAATTAAGTGGCAAATTAATGAAGGGAGACGCGGCTCAGCACCAGGGCTGTTTTCCAGCCTCCCGACGCCTGGAACTGCCCCGCGGCGGCGAGTTGCAACACTCGAGTCCCTTTTTTCCCATCGGATTTATCATTTTTCCAGCAAAAAAAATCTCCATTTCCCCCCTTTTTTTCCACGGCGGGAATTTGCAACACTCACTTCCCTTTTTTCCCCATCGGATTTACCTTTTTTCTGGCAAAAAAAATCGGTTTTCCCCTTTTTTTTTCCACGGCGGGAAGTTGCAACACTCAACTTCCCTTTTTTCCCCATCGGATTTACCTTTTTCCCGGCAAAAAAACATCATTTCCCCCCCTTTTTTTCCATGGTAGGAAGTTAAAACACTCAAGTCCCTTTTTTCTTACCATATTTACCTTTTTTCCAGCAAAAAACTTTTCCTCCCTTTTTTTCCACAGCGGGAAGTTACAGCACTCAATTCCCTTTTCTTTCATCGGATTCACCTTTTTTCCAGCAAAAAAACCCTTTTTCTCCCTTTTTTTTCCGCTCCCATCCCCCCAGCGTGAAGCTACAAAACCCAATTCCCTTTTTTCTCATCAGATTTAACTTTTTCCCTGAAAAAAAACACTTTTCCCCCCCCTTTTTTTCCATGGCGGGAAGTTACAACACTTAAGTCCCATTTTCCCCATTGGATTTACATTTTTTCTAGCAAAAAACCTTCTTTTTCCGCCTTTTTTTCCACGGTGCAAAGTTACAAAACTCAATTGCCTTTTCTCACATTGGATTTGCCTTTTTTCCAGCCAAAAAAACCCCATTTTCCCCCTTTTTTTCCACAGCGGGAAGTTACAACACTTAAGTCCCATTTTTCCCATCAGATTTACCTTTTTTCCAGCAAAAAAAAATTCCTTTTTCGCCCTTTTTTTCCACATCAGGAAGTTACAAGACACAATTTCCTTTTCTCACATCGGATTTACCTTTTTTATGGCAAAAACCCTTTTTCGCCCTTTTTTTCCACGTCAGGAAGTTACAACACTCGAGTCCCTTTTTTCCCATCAGATTTACCTTTTTTCCGGCAAAAAAACCTTTTTCCCCCTTTTTTTTCCACTCCCCTCCCCCCAGCATGAAGCTACAACACTCAATTCCCTTTTTTCACATCAGATTTACCTTTTTGCTGGGCAAAAACCCCCACCTTTTTCCCCACCCCCCACCATCACAGCGGAACAAACACCAGCAGCCAAGCGGGATGGGGGGATGACTATTAATTGATCTGTTAATTTTCAGCTTCCTCGCCACAAATTTGAGGCAAAAAATGGAGGAAATAGTTTCAAACCCAACCCTGACGCTGTTTTTTGGTGTTTTTTTTTTCACCAGGCGCTGCAGCAAAGGCACAGCCTTCCCCCGGCCACCTGAAAATTAATTAATTAGGCGCGTGCGGACAAACACAACTGGGTTTGGGTGTTGTTTTCTTTTTTTAACCAAAATTCCAAGTGTATTTGGAAACCGCTTGGTTTCCGTGAAGCGGTTCCGGTGGAGGAAACCTCTCGACGCTTTAGATTTTGACGACTTGAGCAGCGACACACGGGCTCTTCCGCTCGCCCTCGGTGTCCTCGCGCTGTACGTACAGGCGGCCGTAGGTCCCCCCAACCTGGCCCTTCGTCAGCCGCCCCGGGTTGATGCAGACGCAGCCCAGCACGTCCTGCGGGGGTACGAGAGCGACGGTCACAGAGGTGAGGGCCGGCGGCTGCGGCTACAGCCGACCCAGGCACCAGCAGCCACCCAGCTACAGCCGATCCAGGTGCCGACAGCTGCCCGGCTACAGCCACCCAGTTACAGCCGATCCAGATGCCAACAGCCACCTGGGTACAGCCGATCAGGCACCCTACAGCCACCCGGGTACAGCAAATCCAGGCACCTACAGCCGATCCAGGCACCTACAGCCGATCCAGGCACTGACAGCCACCTGGCTACAACCACTAGGCTACAGCTGATCCAGGCACCTACAGCCACCCAGCTACAGCTGATCCAGCTACAGCGATCCAGGCACTGACCAGCCACCTGGGTACAGCCACCCAGCTACAGCTGATCCAGCTACAGCCGATCCAGGCACTGACAGCCACCTGGGTACAGCCAATCCAGCTACAGCCACCCGGCTACAGCCAATCCAGGCACTGACAGCCACCTGGGTACAGCCAATCCAGCTACAGCCACCCGGCTACAGCCGATCCAGGCACTGACAGCCACCTGGGTACAGCCAATCCAGCTACAGCCACCCGGCTACAGCCGATCCAGGCACTGACAGCCACCTGGGTACAGCCAATCCAGCTACAGCCACCCGGCTACAGCCGATCCAGGCACTGACAGCCACCTGGGTACAGCCAATCCAGCTACAGTCGATCCCGGCACTGACAGCCACCTGGGTACAGCCAATTCAGCCACAGTCGATCCCAGCACCGACAGCCACCCGGGTACAGCCAACCTGGATGCCAACCGCTATCCGGCTACAGCCAATCCAGGCACCGACAACCACCTGGCTACAGCCGATCCAGGCACCTACAGCCACCAGGCTACAGCCGATCCAGATGCTGACAGTTGATCCGGGTGCCAACAACCGCCTGGCTACAACTGATCCAGGTGCCAACAACCATCCAGCTACAGCCAATCCAGGCACCACCCAGCTACAGCTGATCCAGCTACAGCCGATCAGGGCACCAACAGCCACCCGGCTACAGCTGATCGGGACACCGAGAGCTACACCCCCCCAAGCTACAGCCGCTCCCGTCACGCTGTACACCAGGTTTTACCCAACCGCATCAAAACCGGGGGTGTGTGCGGGGGTGTTTTCAGCCGGGGCTCACACCACCTGACCTCACAAAGTACCGCAGTTCCGAGGGGGTGACAAGGACATCTGGCGTGACAGGTAAACGAGGCGTAGCTGTAGAAGCTCTCGTAGTCAACGTTCAGCTCCTCCGAGGGGGGGTACAATGGGTAGTAACTGCCGTCGACGGGGGAAGAAGAGGTTACCGCAGCCAGGAACAACCACTGTTGCCTGTCGCGACAAGCCTCGGACCAAAGCGGCCGAGTCGTTTTGGGGTTAAAACCAGTTGTTTCTGCTGCTTGTGCGTGGCCCCCGGGTACCCGCTACCTCCGAGGGCAGCTGGGGAAGCCTGACACGCGCCGGTCCAGAGGACTCACAGCACTAAAACCCTCTGAATCCTGTTTTGAAAAGGTTCTGGAACCCCCAAAAGACATATTTTGAGATTAAAAAAATATGACTTTAAAGGGGAAGACGGTGAGGAACGGTACAACTTTTCCCTTAATTGGGGGAAAAAAAAAGCTCTTTTTGAGTTCGAGCGGGTGTTTGCACCGAGCCCTCACCTCCGTTGCGTCAGGATGTGACTTGAGGATCCGTGTGAGCCTGGTCCGACATCCCAGCGGAGCTTCGAGAGAAAACACACTGAAGTGGCGCCGGAAAGGCAGGAAAAGGGAAAAAAAACCCAAAACTCACAGGCTGTGCTGACTAATTAGGCACACAGCCTAATTAACAACCCGGCAGCCACTCCGGTGGGCACCGAGGGATGAAACAAGGTGCTGAAGGCAACAACCGCAGGGAAAAACCCTCCCGGAGATGAGGCTCCTGCGGCGATCCCATGGATTCAGGGCTGGATCCGGCCGGCCGGCGGGAGATCCCTGCGGGAGAATCCCTGCTCCGATGACCTTCCCGGATCCCAGCAGCACCCACCTGCTGATCTCCTCGGCGCCCATGTGGAAGAAGCAGGTCGGTGGAGGTCAGGCCGACGAAAACGACGCCATCGATGTCAGGGTGCAGGGCTCCGGCACGAAGTGCACGCGCGTGGCGGGGACAGGGGGGCACTGTGGGGGGGCTGCACCATGCCCATACCGCCGGCGCCCCCAAACAGCCCCAAAATGCTCCAAAGCTGCCCAAAATGCCGGTTCACGCTGGGATTTCCTCAAATACCCAGACCTGCCTATACACGCCCCAAACCTGCCCTAAAACATGCCAAAAGCCCCAAAGCTGCCCCAAAAAGCCCAAAGCTGCCCAGAAATGCCCCAAAGTGCCCAAAATGCCCCCAAAGCTGCCCAAAAACTGCCCCAAAAGCTGCCCAAAAATGCCCCAAAGCTGCCCAAAAATGCCCCAGTCACGCTGGGCTTCCTCACATACCCCAGATCTGTCCTAAAACCACCCAAACCTGCCCTAAAACCAGGCAAACCTGCCCTAAAAAAACCCAAACCGCCCCCAAATCCACCCAAAATGCCCCAAAATGCCATGTTCCCGCGCAGTTCCCTCAAATACCCCAGATCTGTCCTAAACCACACCAAACCTGCCCTAAAACACCACCAAAATACCCCAAAACCGCCCAAAAATGCGTGTTCACGCTGGGATTTCCTCAAATACCACATATCTGCCTTAAAATGCCCCAGGAAAGGCCCCAAAGATGCCCCAGAAATGCCCCAAGCCGCCCCAAAATGCTCCAGTCACGGTGGGCTTTCTTCGATACCCTAGAATCCTGCCCTAAAACTACCCAAACCTGCCCTAAAACACCCCAAAATGCCCCAAAGACACCCAAAAGTGCCATGGTCACGCTGGGGATTTCCTAAAATGCCCCAAATCTGCCCTAAAACCACCCAACCTGCCCTAAAACACCCCAAATGCCCCAAAGCCGCCCAAAATGCCACAGTCATGCTGGGATTTCCTCAAATATCCCAAACCCGCCCTAAACCACCCAAACCTGCCCTAAAACACACCAAAATGCCCCAAAGCCACCCAAAAATGCTGCAGTCACGCTGGGCTTTCTCAAATTGCCCAAACCTGCCCTAAACACACCAAATCTGCCCCCAAACACCCCAGTTCTGCCCCAAAATGCCCCAGTCACAGTGGGCTTTCCTCAATACCCCAGATCTTCCCTAAAAACCACCCAAACCTGCCCTAAAACACCCCAAAATGCCCCAACGCCGCCCAAAATGCTGTGTTCACAGCTGGCTTTCTTCAAATACACCAATCTGCCCCAAAACACCCCTAAATGCCCCAGGCCCTCCTCAAATGCCCCAAATCTGCCCAAAATACCCCCAAGATCTGCCCTAAAATACCCCAAAATGCCCCAAAGCCACGCCAAAATGCCCAGGCTTTCCTCAAATGCCCCAGATCTGCCCCAAATCTGCCCAAAAATGCTGTGTTCACAGCTGGGCTTTCTCAATACCCCAAATCTGCCCAAACCTGCCCTTAAAACACCCTAAATGCCCAGGGCCCTCCTCAAATGCCCCAAACCTGCCCTAAAAATACCCCAAAAATGCCCCAGGCTTTCCTCAAATAATGGCCCAGATCTGCCCTAAATCTGCCCCAAAATGCCCCAAATCCTTCCCCAAAGCCCCCAGGACCGCTGTGCCTCATGCTGGGCTTTCCTCACATACCCCAAATCTTCTGGGTGGAAAAAAGGTTAGGAAAAAAAAAACAAAAACCACAAAAATAAAAAAAGGGGGAATTTCAGCCTAAAACTGGTGGGAGGGTGGGCTGGAATGGGAGAGTTAATTGGATGGGTTTGGGGTAAAAAAAATAAAATTAAAATAAACATAAAAAACTGGGGTTGCGCGGGAGGGGGGGGGTCGGGACCGTTTGTCGTCCTTGGGCCAGGTCGGGGTAGAGAACGGCGGCTGCGGGTAGATGAATTCGTGGTGGGCATCCCGCAGCGAGGGACGAAGACGGCTGGAGGCCGGCGCTGCCGGAAAAAAGAGAGGGAAAAATGGGAAATTCATGGATGAAGATAAATCAAAAATCGGCGCTGCTGGAAAAACGGGAGATAGGGACAAAGATGAGCCAAGAGCCGTGCTGTCGGAGAAAAAGAAGGAAAACCAGGAGATTAAGATGAAGACGAGCCTGAGAGCTGTGCTGCTGTCGGAAAAAAGAGGGAAAAAATGGGAGATTAGGGATGAAGATAAACCAAAAAATTGGAGCTACTGGAAAAAACAGGGAAAAAACGGAGATTAAGGGACAAAAGACGAGCCTGAAAGCCGCGGTGTCGGAAAAAAGAATGAAAAAACGGGAGATTAAAGATGAGATGAAGCCTGAGAGCTGGTGCTGTCGGAAAAAAGAGGGAAAAATGTGGAGATTACGGGATGAAGATAAGCCAAAAATTGAGGCTGCTGAAAAAACAGGGAAAAAAACGAATATTAAGGGACAAGACGAGCCTGAGAGCCGGCACAACTGGAAAAAAGAGGAAAAAACAGGAGATTAAGATGAAGACGAGCCTGAGAGCTGGTTGCGTCGGAAAAAAAAACAGGGGAAAAAAATGGGAAATTAAGGGATGAAGATAAAACTAAAATTGGCGTGCGGAAAAACAGGAAAAAACCGGGAGATTAAGGGACAAAGATGAGCCAAGAGCCGGCGCTGGTGGAAAAAAGAGGGAAAAAATGGGAGATTTAAAGACGAAGATGAGCCTGAGGCTGAGAGCCGGCGGTGTCGGAAAAAAAGAAGGAAAAAAAAACGGGAGATTAAAGATGAAGATGAGCCTGAGAGCTGGCGCTGTCGGAAAAAAAGAGGGAAAAATGGGAGATTAAAGACGAAAACAGCTTGAGAGCCAGTGTCATTGGAAAAAAAGAGGGAAAAATGGGAGATTAAGGACGAGGATGAGCCAAGAATTGGCGCTGCCGGAAAAAACTGGGAAAAAAACGGGAGATTAAAGAT
>NW_023618233.1:0-66938 GCF_015220075.1 Falco rusticolus | reverse complement strand
GGGGTCCCCGGGGGGGGGGGGAGGGGCTGCTGGGGGGAATGGGGGGCTGGGAAAGTGGGGGGGTCTGATGGGGGGGAAATGGAGGGGCTGGGAAAGTGGGGGGGGTCTTGTGGGGGGGAGTGGGGGGGAAGGGGGGGCTGGGGAATTGGGGGGGGCTGGGGGGAATGGGGGGGCTGGGGGGGGAAGGGGGGAATGGGGGGGCTGGGAAAGTGGGGGGGGTCTTCTGGGGGGAGTGGGGGGAGGGGGAGGGAAGGGGGAAGGAGGGGGCTGGGGAAGTGGGGGGGGCTGGGGGGGAAATGGGGGGGCTGGGAAAGTAGGGGGGTCTTCTGGGGGGGGAGGGGAAGGGGGGGGCTGGGAAAGTGGGGGGGGCTGGGAAAGTGGGGGGGGCTGGAAGTGGGGGGGAAGATGTGGGGGGGTTGAGAGGTGGGGGAGGGCTTCACCCTTCACTGACACTGCCCCCCCCCCCCCCCCCCCCCCCCGCGCCCCCCCCCCCCCCCCCCCCGCCCCCCCCCCGCCCCCGCCGGCACAGCTCCTCCTCCGGCAGCGCCGCCCCCCCCCCCGGCAGCGCCTCAGCAGGAAAGCGGCTTCATCCGCCAACCTGCTGCTGCAGGGGGGGAGCCCCGAGAGGTGGGGACCCCCCAGCACCCCCGACCCCCCCCAGCACCCCCAACACCCCCCAGCCCCCTCCAGCACCCCCCCAGCCCCCCCCCAACACCCCTCAGCCCCCCAAACCCCCCCCCAGCACCCCCGACCCCCCCAGCCCCCCCACCCCCCCAACGCCCCCCAGCACCCCCAACCCCCCCAGCCCCCCCCAACCCCCCCAGCTCCCCCAACCCCCTCCCAGCCCCCTCCAGCACCCCCCAACCCCCCCAACCCCCCCCAGCCCCCCCAACCCCCTCCCAGCCACCCCAACCCCCTCCTAGACCCCCCAAACCCCCCCAGCTCCCCCAACCCCCTCCCAGCCCCCTCCAGCACCCCCCCAACCCCCCCCCAGCACCCCCAACCCCCTCCCAGCCCCCCCAAACCCCCCCAGCCCCCCCAACCCCCTCCCAGCCCCCCAGCACCCCCCCAACCCCCCCCAGCCGCCCCAAACCCCCCCAGCCCCCCCAACCCCCTCCCAGCCACCCCAACCCCCTCCTAGACCCCCAACCCCCTCCCAGCCCCCCCAACCCCCCCCAGCTCCCCCAACCCCCTCCCAGCCCCCTCCAGCACCCCCCCAACCCCCCCCAGCACCCCCAACCCCCTCCCAGTCCCCCAAACCCCCTCCCAGCTCCCTCAACCCCCCCCAGCCCCCCAACCCCCTCCCAGCCACCCCCCCACACCCCCCCCGGCACCCCCAAATCCCTCCAGCGCCCCCTAAACCCCCCCAGCCCCCCCAGCCCCCCCAAACACCCTCCATCCCCCCCCCCCCAACCCCCCCCCAACCCCCCTGGCTCCCCCCCCCCCCCCAAAGCCCCCCAGCGCCCCCCCCCCTCCCCAATTGACGCCACCTCTCCCTGGCAGCCGCCCGAAGGAGCCCACCCTGAGCCCAGGTGGGTGCTGGGGGTGGGGGGTCATTTTTGGGCTGGGGGGTCATTTTGGGGGGGGGGGTGGGTTGATTTTGGGGGGGGGTGTAACGTCGTTTCCCTCCGCAGGGTCGCGCCGTGGGAACTACAACCTGGGTGAGGCCTGGGGGCACCTGGGGGGGGGGGAGGGGAGGGGGATTTGGGGGGGGGGGGGCCATAGGGAGGGGGTGGGGGCCTTGGGGTGACCCCCCCCGCCCCCCCCTCCCCACAGAGGGGGTGTCGGTGAAGATGTTCCTGCGGGGGCGCCCCATCACCATGTACGTCCCCTCGGGGCTGGGCCCCTACGGGGGGCTTCGGGCCGAGCTGCCCCCCGAGCGCCTCCAGCTCGACTGGGTGTATCCTGAGCCCTGGCAGGGGTCCCCGCGCCCCCCCATCCCCCCCACCCCCCCCAAATTTGGGGCCCCCCCCCCCAGCCCTGGTCCTGGCCATGTATTGGGGGGGGCGGCGGGGGGGGGGCTGTGGTGCCTGGGGGGGCTCCATTCCTTTCTGGGGGGTCCCCATGCCTCCCTGGGGGTCCCATCCCTCTCTGGGGGTCCCCATCCCTCCCTGAGGGTCCCCATCCCTGTCCCCATCCCTCCCTGGGGCTCCCATCCCTGTCCTTATCCCTCCCTGGGGGTCCCATTCCTCTCTAGGGGTCCCCATCCCTCCCTGGGGGTCCCATCCCTCTTTGGGGGTCCCCATCCTTCCTGGGGGGTCCCCATCCCTGTCCCCATCCCTCTTTGGGGGTCCCATCCCTCTTTGGGGGTCCCCATCCCTCCCGGGGGGTCCCCATCCCTGTCCCCATCCCTCCCTGGGGGTCCCATCCCTGTCCCCATCCCTCTCAGGGGGTCCCCATCCCTCCCTGAGGGTCCCCATCCCTGTCCCCATCCCTCTTTGGGGGTCCCATCCCTCTTTGGGGGTCCCCATCCCTCCCTGGGGGTCCCCATCCCTGTCCCCATCCCTCCCTGGGGCTCCCATCCCTCTCAGGGGGTCCCCATCCCTCTCTGGGGGTCTCCATCCCCCTCCCCCTCTTCCTCCCTCCCTGGGACTTCCCCCCTCCTCCTCCTCCCTCCCCTCCCGGTGGGGTTTCCCCCCCTATGACTTTGGGGGGGGGGGGGCAACCCTCCCTTCTCCCCCCTCCCCCCCCCCCCCGTTACCCCCCCTTAACGGCACCCAGTTACGGGTACCGGGGCCGGGACAGCCGCTCCAACCTGCACGTGCTGGGCTCGGGGGAGCTGATTTACTTCATCGCCTGCGTCGTCATCCTCCTCCACCTGCCCCGCCGCCGCCAGCGCCACTACCTGCGCCACAGCGACTGCGTGCGCTGGTGAGACACCCCCCCCCCCCCGCAACCCCCCTAGGGGTGGGGAGGGGGCGCCCCGGCTCCCAGCCCCCTCCTCAGTATCCCTATCCCCGTCCCATCCCCCACAGCCTGGCGGTGCATCCTGACCGGGTGCGGGTGGCCACCGGGCAGGCGGCTGGTGTCGATAAGGATGGCAAGGTGGGGGGCGGGGGGGGGAATGGGGGTGGGGGTGGCATTGGGGTGGGGGCGGGGTGGGATTGGGATTGGGGTGGCATTGGGGTGGGATTGGGATTGGGGTGGGATTGGGGTGGGTGGGATGGGATTGGGGTGGGGTGGGATTGGGGTGGGGGTGGGATTGGGATGGGATTGGGATGGGGATGGGATAGGTATTGGGGTGGGGGTGGGGTGGGATTGGGATTGGGGTGGGATTGGGGTGGGATGGATGGGGATTGGGATTGGAGTGGGATTGGGATTAGGGTGGGATTGGGGTGGGGTGGGATTGGGATGGGATAGGATAGGATTGGGATGGGGATGGGATAGGTATTGGGGTGGGGGTGGGGTGGGATTGGGATTAGGATGGGATTGGGATTAGGATGGGATTGGGGTGGGTGGAATTGGGATTGGGGTGGGATTGGGATGGGGATGGGATAGGTATAGGGGTGGGGGTGGGGTGGGATTGGGATTAGGGTGGGATTGGGGTGGGATGGATGGGGATTGGGATTAGGGTGGGATTGGGGTGGTGTGGGACTGGGATGGGGATGGGATAGGTATTGGCGTGGGGTTGGGGTGGGATTGGGATTAGGGTGGGATTGGGGTGGGGATGGGATTGGAGTGGGTGGGATTGGGATTGGGGTGGGATTGGGATGGGGATGGGATAGGTATAGGGGTGGGGGTGGAGTGGGATTGGGATTAGGGTGGGATTGGGGTGGGATGGATGGGGATTGGGATTAGGGTGGGATTGGGGTGGTGTGGGATTGGGATTAGGGTGGGATTGGGGTGGTGTGGGATTGGGATGGGGATGGGATAGGTATTGGGGTGGGGTTGGGGTGGGATTGGGATTAGGGTGGGATTGGGGTGGGGATGGGATTGGGGTGGGTGGGATTGGGATTGGGGTGGGATTGGGATGGGATAGGATAGGGACTGGGATGGGGGGGATTGGGATGGGGGTGGGATGGGATTGGGATTGGGGGGGATTGGGGTGGGGGTGGGGTGGGTTTGGGATTAGGATGGGATTGAGGTGGGTGGGATTGGGATTGGGGTGGGATTGGGATGGGAATGGGATTGGGGTGGGGTGGGGTTGGGATTAGGATGGGATTGGGGTGGGTGGGATTGGGATTGGGGTGGGATTGGGATGGGAATGGGATTGGGGTGGGGTGGGGTTGGGATTAGGATGGGACTGGGGTGGGGGCGGGGTGGGATTGGGATTTGGGTGGGGGTGGGATTGGGGTGGGATGGGATGGATGGGGATTGGGATTGGGGGATTGGGATGGGGATGGCATAGGTATTGGGGTGGGGGTGGGGTGGGATTGGGGTGGGGAAGGGAACTGGGATGGCACTGGGATGGGGTGGGATGGGGTGGGGGTGGGGATAAGGGGGGCTGTGGCTGGGACAGGCTGGGACGAAGATAAACCAGCAGCAGCGAACGGGCCGGGGACCACGGATGGGGGAGAGGTGGGGGTGGGGGGGCTGGGGACACATGTCCCCCACCCCCCCCCTGCTCCCCCTGCCCCACCCCCCACCCCCCCACCCCTCCCCCAGCCGCTGCAGCCCATCGTGCACATCTGGGACTCGGCCACGCTGCTGACCCTGCAGCAGATCGGGCTGGGCAGCTTCGAGCGGGGGGTGGGCTCCCTCGCCTTCTCCACCGCCGTGAGTGCAGCCCCCCCCCCTAAACACCCCCTCCCCTCCCTCTACACCCCCCTCCTCACCTTTTTCCGCCCCCCCCCAGGACCAAGGTGCCTACCTCTGCGTGGTGGACGACTCCAACGAGCACATGATGTCGGTGTGGGATTGCGCCCGCGGCACCAAGCAGGCGGAGGTGAAGGTGAGAAAACACCATTGGGGGGGGGCGTGTCCCCAAAATTTGAGGAGGGGGGGGAGGGTCCCAGCAGGTGGGCTGACACCTTTTTTTCCCCCCCCCACCCCCCAGAGCACCAACGAGTCGGTGCTGACGGTGGAGTTCAACCCCCAGGACAGCGGCAGCATCATCACCAGCGGCAAATCCCACATTTATTTTTGGACCTGGAGCGGGACCACCCTCACCAAAAAGCAGGGAATCTTCGGGGTGAGTTGTGGAGGGGGGGGTGGGGGAGGGGCTGATGTGGGTTTTTTTTTTGATCCCTGCTTTATTTTTTTTTTTTTAAAAAAAAAAAGAAATATAAGAAACCCAAATTCATCCAATGCATCATCTTCGACGCCGCCGGGGATGTGCTGAGCGGCGATTCCGAGGGCAACATCCTGACCTGGACCAGGGATGCTCGGACCCCAGGGAAAGCAGGCAAAGGTTAGGGGGTGGGGGATTGGGGGGGAGGGGGTGGGGAGACCCCCTCTCCCCTCCCCCCCTGAAGCTGATGGCGGCTCCGTAGAGACGTACCAGATCGGGCAGCAGACGCGGGCGCACGAGGGGAGCATCTTCGCCCTGTGTCGCCGGAGGGACGGGACGGTGCTGAGCGGCGGCGGGAAGGACCGCAGGGTGGTCTGCTGGAGCCCCACGCTCGTCCTGCTGCAGGAGGCTGAGGTGGGGGCACGCGAGGACTCCCCCCCCCCCAAAAAAAATCCACCTGAGGACCCCAAAACCTGCCCCAGGGCTCCCCAGTATCCCCCCTGGCACCCTGAGCGCTTTGGGTTAGGGGTGATGAGGGGTGGGGGGGCGTTTTGGGGTGCCCCCCCCAGGTGATAATGATGGGAGGGGGTTGGGGTGCCCCCCCGGGGTGATCCTGATGTGGGGACCCCCCAAAACCCACCCAAGTACCCCAAAACCTGCCCCAGGGACCCCCCAAAACCCACCCTGCTCCCCCAGCCCCTCTGAGTGCTTTGGGTTAGGGGTGATGGGGGGGGGGGGCGTTTTGGGGTGCCCCCCCAGGTGATAATGATGGGAGGGGGTTGGGGTGCCCCCCCGGGGTGATCCTGATGTGGGGACCCCCCAAAACCCACCCAAGTACCCCAAAACCTGCCCCAGGGACCCCCCAAAACCCACCCTGCTCCCCCAGCCCCTCTGAGTGCTTTGGGTTAGGGGTGATGGGGGGGGGGGGCGTTTTGGGGTGCCCCCCCCAGGTGATAATGATGGGAGGGGGTTGGGGTGCCCCCCCGGGGTGATCCTGATGTGGGGACCCCCCAAAACCCACCCAAGTACCCCAAAACCTGCCCCAGGGACCCCCCAAAACCCACCCTGCTCCCCCAGCCCCCCTGAGTGCTTTGGGTTAGGGGTGATGGGGTGGGGGGGCGTTTTGGGTTGCCCCCCCCAGGTGATAATGATGGGAGGGGGTTGGGGTGCCCCCCCGGGGTGATCCTGATGTGGGGACCCCCCAAAACCCACCCAAGTACCCCAAAACCTGCCCCAGGGACCCCCCAAAACTCACCCTGCTCCCCCAGCCCCCCTGAGCGCTTTGGGTTAGGGGTGATGGGGTGGGGGGGCGTTTTGGGTTGCCCCCCCCAGGTGATAATGATGGGAGGGGGTTGGGGTGCCCCCCCGGGGTGATCCTGATGTGGGGACCCCCCAAAACCCACCCAAGTACCCCAAAACCTGCCCCAGGGACCCCCCAACACCCACCCTGCTCCCCCAGCCCCCCTGAGTGCTTTGGGTTAGGGGTGATGGGGGGTGGGGGGGCGTTTTGGGGTGCCCCCCCCAGGTGATAATGATGGGAGGGGGTTGGGGTGCCCCCCTGAGGTGATCCTGATGTGGGGACCCCCCCAAAACCCACCCAAGTACCCCAAAACCTGCCCCAGGGACCCCCCCAAAACCCACCCTGGTCCCCCAGCCCCCCAGAGCGCTTTGGGTTAGGGGTGATGGGGGGTGGGATTTTGGGGTGCCCCCCCCCCTGCGACCCCCCCCCTCCCTCTCCCAGCTCCCGGAGCGCTTCGGGGCCGTGCGGACCATCGCGGAGGGTCCTGGGGAGGAGCTGCTGGTGGGGACCACCCGCAACGCCCTATTGCGGGGGACGCTGACCACCGGCTTCACCCCCATCGTACAGGTGGGGTTGGGAAGGGGGGGGTGGGGGGTGGGGGAGGGGCTGGGGGTCGTGGGGATGGATGGGGGTGATGACCCTGGCCCCCCCCCCCCCCCCAGGGACACACGGATGAGGTCTGGGGTCTCGCCACCCATCCCAGCTCCTGCATCTTCCTCACCTGCGGCCACGACCGGCAGCTCTGCCTGTGGGACGGGCAGGAGCACGCGCTGGCCTGGAGCCTGGCGCTGGAGGTGGGGGGGGCGGGGGGGCTGGGGGGGGGCTGGGGGACGGGGGGGCGGGGGGGCTGGGGGGGATGAGGGATGGGGGGCGGGGGGGGAGGGGGATGGGGGGGATGAGGGATGGGGGGCGTGGGGGGAGGGGGATGGGGGGTAGGGGGGGCTGGGGGGATGAGGGAGGGGGGGCGGGGGTGGGAGGGGGCTGGGGGTAGGGGGGGCTGGGGGGATGAGGGAGGGGGGGCGGGGGTGGGAGGGGGCTGGGGGGGCTGGGGGGCATGAGGGCTGGGGGGGCGGGGGGGAAGGGGGATGGGGTTGGGGGGGGCTGGGGGAGATGAGGGATGGGGGGCGGGGGGGGAGGGGGCTGGGGGGGGGGGGGCTGGGGCGGATGAGGGATGGGGGGGCAGGGGGGGTAGGAGGGGGATGGGGGGCGGGGGGGGAGGGGGGGCTGGGGGGATGAGGGATGGGGGGCGGGGGGGAGGGGGGGCTGGGGGGATGAGGGATGGGGGGGCGGGGGGGGAGGGGGATGGGGGGATGAGGGGGCTGGAGCCTTGTGCTGGGGGGGGCGGGGGGGTGGGGGGGGCGGGGGGCTGGGGGGTGTGGGGGGGGGTACAGGGGGCTGGGGGGGCGCAGAGGCTGGTATAGGGGTACAGTGGGGGTGGGGTCCCTGTAGGGAGCCAGGGGCAGGTGGGGGGAGGGGCGGGGGGGGCAGTTGCCCCATGGTCTGACCCCCCCGCCCCCCCCCCCCCCCCCAGGACACGGGGCTCTGCGCCGATTTCCACCCGGGGGGGCAGGTGGTGGCCGTGGGGCTGCTGACGGGGCGGTGAGTGACGGGGGGGGGGGGGGGGCACGGGGGGGGGGGGCCACGGGGGGGGGGCCACGGGGAGGGACGTGGGACCAGTGGGATGGGGGGGAGACACGGGGGGGGGGGACACAAGAGGATGGGGGGGGATGGGGGGGAGGGACATGGGATCACAATGGGGGGGGGGGGGGACAAGGGGGGGACATGGGACCACTGGGGGGGGGGGGGACAAGGGGGGGGGATGACAATGGGGGGGGGCAGTGCCCTCCACCTGCCTGACCCCCCTCTCCTCTGTGTCCCCCGCTCCCCTCCGTGTCCCTGTGCCCCCGTGTCCCCCCCCATGTGCCCCCCCCGTGTCCCCCCCCCCACATTGTGCCCCCCCCCCAGGTGGCTGGTGCTGGACACCACAACGCAGCAGCCCCTGGGGGGGGGCTCAGATGGCAACGAGCAGCTCTCGGTGGTGCGATTCTCCCCGGGTGAGCCCCCAGCCCCATTTCCCCGGGGGGGGGAGGGGGGGAGCGACCCCCTAGGTGTTCCCCCCCCCCAAAAAAATGCATGTCCCCCCCCCCCAGACGGCTCCTTCTTGGCCATCGGCTCCCACGACAACTTCATCTACATCTACAGCGTCACCGAGGGGGGACGCAAATACACCCGCTTCGGCCGCTGCACAGTGAGAAATTGGGGGGGGGGGGGGGCTCTGGGGGTCCCCCCCGGGGTCCCCATCACCCCCCCTCCATCCTCCCCTCCTCCCCTCCCCCCCCCCCCCGCCTCCAGGGTCACTCCAGTTTCATCACCCACCTGGACTGGTCCAAGGACGGGCGCTTCATCATGTCCAACTCGGGGGACTACGAGATCCTCTACTGTGAGGGGGGGGGATTGGGGGGGGGATGGGGGGGCATGTCCTTACCCCTGCTGGGACCCTGCCGGGGCTGCTGGGACCCCCCCTCCCCCTGCTGAGACCCGCCCCCGGGCTCCTGGGACCCCCCCAGGGCTCCTGGGACCCCCCTCTTACCCTGTTGGAACCCCCCATTACCCTGCTGAGACCCCCCCGCAGGGCTCCTGGGACCCCCCCTTCACCCTGCTGGGACCCCCCCCTTACCCTGTTGGGACCCCCCATCACCCTGCTGGGACCCCCCCCCCCAGGGCTCCTGGGACCCCCCCTCACCCTTCTGGGACCCCCCCAGAGCTGCTGGGACCCCCCCCTTACCCTGTTGGGACCCCCCATCACCCTGCTGGGACCCCCCCCCAGGGCTCCTGGGACCCCCCCTTCATCCTGCTGGGACCCCCCCCAGGGCTCCTGGGACCCCCCTTACCCTGCTGGGACCCCCCCCCCAGGGCTCCTGGGACCCCCCCTTCACCCTGCTGGGACCCCCCCCCCCCAGGGCTCCTGGGACCCCCCCTCACCCTGCTGGGACCCCCCCCCCAGGGCTCCTGGGACCCCCCCAGAGCTGCTGGGCACCCCTTCCCCTGCCAAGGCTGGGGGCTGGTGGGCTCCCCACCCCTCCCCGGGTTCTAGGCTGGGGGGGGGGGGGTCTCACTTCCCCTGCCCCCCACCCCCCAGGGGATGTGGTAGGGGGCTGCAAACTGCTCCGCAACCGCTTCGAGAGCCGGGACCGGGAATGGGCATCCTACACCTGCGTGCTGGGCTTCCATGTCTTTGGTGAGTGGGGGGGGGGGGGGGGGGCAAAGAATTGGGGTGGGGGGGGGTCTTGGGGGTCCTGAAGGTCCCCCCTGACCCCACCCCCCCACCCCCCCCCCCCAGGTGTCTGGCCCGATGGCTCGGATGGCACCGACATTAACTCGCTGTGCCGGTCCCACCAGGAGCGCGTGGTGGCCGTGGCCGACGACTTCTGCAAAGTTCATCTCTTCCAGTACCCCTGCGCCCGCCCCAAGGTGGGCTGGGGGGGGGCAGACCCCCGGGGGGGGGAGGGGCTGGGCTGGGGGGGCTGGGGAGGGGGGCAGAGCACTTGGGGGGGGGCTGGGGAGGGGGGCAGAGCCCTGGGGGGGGGCTGGGGGGGCTGGGGAGGGGGGCAGAAGCCAGGCTAGGGGGAGCTGGGGGGGGTCCAGAGCCCCTGGGGGGGGCTGGGGAGAGGGGGGGCGTGCAACACGTGTGCAAGGGGAGGTGTAGTCGTGCAAGGAGAGGGCGTGAGCGTGCAACACGTGTGCAAAGGAGCAGTGACTGCAACATGTGTGCAAGGGGAGGGTGTGAGCGTGCAACAGGTGCAAGGGAAGTGTGGCTGCACCACACGTGTGCAAGGGGAGGTGTAGTTGTGCAAGGAGAGGGCATGAGCGTGCAACATGCGTGCAAAGGAGCAGTGACTGCAACACGTGTGCAAGAGGAGGGCATGAGCGTGCAACAGGTGCAAGGGAAGTGTGGCTGCACCACACGTGTGCAAGGGAGGTGTAGTCGTGCAAGGAGAGGGCGTGAGCGTGCAACACGTGTGCAGAGGAGCGGTGACTGCAACATGTGTGCAAGGAGAGGGCATGAGCGTGCAACACGTGTGCAGAGGAGCGGTGACTGCAACATGTGTGCAAGGGGAGGTGTAGTTGAGCAAGGAGAGGGCATGAGCGTGCAACATGCGTGCAAAGGAGCAGTGACTGCAACACGTGTGCAAGGAGAGGGCATGAGCGTGCAACACGTGTGCAAGGGGAGGTGTCGTGCAAGGAGAGGGCATGAGCGTGCAACAGGTGCAAGGGAAGTGTGGCTGCACCACACGTGTGCAAGGGGAGGTGTAGTCGTGCAAGGAGAGGGCGTGAGCGTGCAACACGTGTGCAAAGGAGCAGTGACTGCAACACGTGTGCAAGGAGAGGGCATGAGCGTGCAACACGTGTGCAAGGGAAGAAGTGTGGCTGCACCACACGTGTGCAAGGGAGGTGTAGTTCTGCAAGGAGAGGGCGTGAGCGTGCAACACGTGCGCAGAGGAGCGGTGACTGCAACACGTGTGCAAGGGGAGGGCGTGATCGTGCAACACATGTGCAAGGGGAGGTGTAGTCGTGCAAGGAGACGGCATGAGCATGCAACACGTGTGCAAGGGGAGGTGTCGTGCAAAGAGAGGGCATGAGCATGCAACAGGTGCAAGGGAAGTGTGGCTGCACCACACGTGTGCAAGGGGAGGTGTAGTCGTGCAAGGAGAGGGCATGAGCGTACAACACGTGTGCAGAGGAGCGGTGACTGCAACATGTGTGCAAGGAGAGGGCATGAGCGTGCAACACGTGTGCAAGGGAAGAAGTGTGGCTGCACCACACGTGTGCAAGGGAGGTGTAGTTCTGCAAGGAGAGGGCGTGAGCGTGCAACACGTGCGCAGAGGAGCGGTGACTGCAACACGTGTGCAAGGGGAGGGCGTGATCGTGCAACACATGTGCAAGGGGAGGTGTAGTCGTGCAAGGAGACGGCATGAGCATGCAACACGTGTGCAAGGGGAGGTGTCGTGCAAAGAGAGGGCATGAGCGTGCAACAGGTGCAAGGGAAGTGTGGCTGCACCACACGTGTGCAAGGGGAGGTGTAGTCGTGCAAGGAGAGGGCATGAGCGTGCAACACGTGTGCAGAGGAGCGGTGACTGCAACATGTGTGCAAGGGGAGGTGTAGTTGAGCAAGGAGAGGGCATGAGCGTGCAACATGCGTGCAAAGGAGCAGTGACTGCAACACGTGTGCAAGGAGAGGGCATGAGCGTGCAATACGTGTGCAAGGGGAGGTGTCGTGCAAGGAGAGGGTGTGAGCGTGCAACAGGTGCAAGGGAAGTGTGGCTGCACCACACGTGTGCAAGGGGAGGGTGTGAGCGTGCAACACGTGTGCAAGGGAAGTGTGGCTGCACCACACGTGTGCAAGGGGAGGTGTAGTCGTGCAAGGAGAGGGCGTGAGCGTGCAACATGTGTGCAAGACGAGCGTGACGGCGCAAGACGAGCGCACGTACATGCAACCCACGTGCAAGGCGGGGCTTGGGCGTGCGAGGAGCCGCCGACACGTGTGAACACGCGTGCTCACACACGCGCCCCTCCCCCCCAGGCGCCCAGCCACGTGTACGGGGGCCACGGCAGCCACGTCACCAACGTCCGCTTCACCCACGACGACGGGCACCTCGTCTCCCTGGGGGGGAAGGACACCAGCGTCTTCCAGTGGCGCGTGTGCCCCCCCAAGCCCACCGGGGGGGACCCCGACGCGCGCTGAGCCCCTCCCCCCACTTCCTTGGCTGCTTCCTCCTTCCTTATCTTCCTGGGGACCAAAGAGGGGGGGTGGGGGGTGTTTCCCCCCCCCCTCCGTTTTCACGCTGCACTGTGAGAGGCAACAATAAAGCCTGGGGTCAGGGGCCCGCCTCCGCCTCCTTCCTACCGCCGCGGAAGCGGCCGGCCACTTCCCGGAAGCGCCGGAGATTGCCGAGAGGTTGTTTCCCACCCTTTTCCGGAAGCGCTTCGGCGCTGGCGGAACTTACCGAGCCCCTTCCGGAGGAGCCCGAGGCGTCCCGAAGCTCTTCCGGAGGGGCCCGAGGCCGAGCCGAGGCGTCCCGAAGCTCTTCCGGAGGAGCCCGAGTTCGCGCCGAGGCTTCTCCGGAGATGCCCGAACCCCTTCCGAGCCTCTTCCGAAAGGTTCCGAGGCCTCTCCGGAAGTGCCCGAGGCTGTTCCGAAGCCGCCCGAACCTCTCCGGAGGTACCCGAGCGGGTCGTGCCGGTGCGGAGGCGGCGGGAGCGGGAGGCGATGAAGCACGGCCGGGGCCGGGCCCGGGGGTAGCGCGGCCGAGCGAGCGGCCATGGCGGCCAACATGTACCGCGTCGGCGGTGAGCGGGGCCCGGGGCCGAGAGGGGAGAGGGGGGCGGGCGCCTGCGAGGGGATTGGGGGGGTCGGTGAGGGGAATGGGGGGGGTCCGTGAGGGGATCGGGGGGGTTCTTGAGGGGATAAGGGGGTTCCTCAGGGGGTTGGGGGGGTCGGTGAGGGGGTTGGGGGGGTCCGTGAGGGGATCGGGGGGGTCGGGGGGGTCCGTGAGGGGATAAGGGGGTTTCTGAGGGGGTTGGGGGGGTCGGTGAGGGGATAAGGGGGTTCCTGAGGGGGTCGGTGAGGGGATAAGGGGGTCGGTGAGGGGTTAAGGGGGGGGTCTTGAGGGGATAAGGGGGCTCCTGAGGGGGTCGGGGGGCTCGGTGAGGGGGTCGGGGGGCTCGGTGAGGGGGTCGGGGGGCTCGGTGAGGGGATAAGGGGGTCGGGGGGTTCTTGAGGGGATAAGGGGGTTCCTGAGGGCGTTGGGGGGGGTCGGTGAGGGGATAAGGGGGTCTTGAGTGGATAAGGGGGTTCGTGAGGGGGTTCGATGAGGGGGTCGGGGCGGTCGGTGAGGGGATTGGGGGGGTTGGGGGGGGTCTGTGAGGAGGAGAGAGCTCTGTGAGGGGATTAAGGGGGTCTATGAGGGGGTAAGGGGGTCCGTAAGGAGGACGGAGGCCCATGAGAGGAGGGGGGCTCCCATGAGTGGCTATGGGGGGGGGGGCGTGGGGGGGTCGGGGGGCTCCCGTGAGGGGATAAGGGGGCCCCTGAGGGGATTAGGGGGGGGTGGCAGGAGGAGGGAGGCCCGTGAGGGGGTTGGGGGGCTCCGTGGGGGGATAAGGGGGTCCGTGAAGGGAAGGGGGGGGCCGTGAGGTGACTAGGGGGGTCTGTGAGGGACGGGGGCGGGGGGGGTGTGTGTGTGAGGAGGAGGGGGGGGGGGCAATGTGAGGGGAACGGGGGGTCTGAGACCTGGGGGTGGGCGACACTGCCCCCCCCCCAGTATCTGTGAGGGGGGGGGGGGCTTTGTGGGGGTAATGCCATGTCTGTGGCCCACACACGGGGGGAAGGGGGAGCCCCAGTGTCTCGGGGGGGGGGGGGTTTGAGGTCCCCCCATCTGCAAGGGGGAGGGGAGGCCTGTGTCGGTGGGGGACCCCCTGGTCTGTAATGAGGGAGAAGGGGGGTCCCGCTGCCTGCGTGGGGAAGCGGGGGGGCTGCATCCATGGGGACTGCCCGAGGGGCACGGGGGTCCCGTTGGGGGGGGGGGGGCAAGGAACACCACCCCGTGACTACCAGAAGAAGGGGGTGTCTGAGAAGCTCCCCCCAATTTTTTTTTTTTTTTTTTGGGGGGGGGGCTCCTTATTTGTTACAAAGAGGGGGCTGGGGGGGGCTCCCCTCACCACACCCCTGGGGGGGCTCCCCTCTTAGCCCCCCCCCCCCTTTTTCCCTGCAGATTACGTCTATTTTGAGAACTCCTCCAGCAACCCCTACCTCGTCCGCCGCATCGAGGAGCTCAACAAAGTCAGAAACCCCCTCCCAGGGTTGGGGATTGGGGGTGGGGTGGGGGTGTGTGTGTCCCCAAATCATTCCTAGGGGGGGTTTCCTGCCCCCTCCTCACCATTTTGTCCCTCTGTGTGCCCCGCCCCCACCCCCCCCCCACCCCTTGCTTTTCCCAGACCGCCAACGGCAACGTGGAGGCTAAGGTGGTCTGTCTCTTCCGCCGGCGGGACATTTCCAGCAGCCTCAACAGCCTGGCTGACAGCAATGCACGTGAGTGTGGGCAGCTGAGCCCCCCACGGGGGTGGGGGGGCTGGGGGCTGCGCCCCTCCCCCCCCCCCCTCCACAGGGCTGTCGTGTGTGGGGCAGATCCCAGACGGCTGCTGCTCCTGCCTCAGGGCGGTTGGTTCCCTGAGGGTGCTACTGGGGGGCTGTGAGTGATGCCCCCCAGCCTCCTCCCCGCCCCAGATTGGGCTGGACACCCCCCCCAGCTCAGGGTGGCCTGTCCCTGGAGCGATGTGGGGGGGGGTGCTGTCCCTGGGGCGATTTGGGGGGGGGGGGGGGGGGGGGCGCTGTCCCTGGGGCGATTTGGGGGGGGGGGTGTGTGTGTGTGCTGTCCCTGGAGCGATTTGGGGGGGGGGGGGGGGCGCGGTCCCTGGGGCGATTTGGGGGGGGAGGCGCTGCCCCTGGGGTGATTTTTGGGGGAGGGGGGGGGGCTGCGCAGAGCAGGGTGTTGGGAAGGAGGAAGGCACAGCCTGGGACCCCCCCCCCTCGAGCTGAGTTGGGGGGGGGGGGTGTCTTCCCCCCCCCCCAGCTGGCTTCCCATGCGTGTGAGCAGGGCTGGGCTGCTGCCAAAACCAAGGGGGGGTGGATCTTGGGAGAACAATGTGCCTCCCTGCTTGTGGGGGAGGGGGCTTTTAACACCAACCCCCCCGGAGGGGGACGGGGCTTCTAACACCCCCCCACCCCCACCCCCCCTCCCCGGCCCTTACTCAGGCGAGTTCGAGGAGGAATCCAAGCAGCCCACCATGACGGAGCAGCAGCGGCACCAGCTGAAGCACCGTGAGCTTTTCCTCTCCCGGCAATTCGAATCGCTGCCGGCCACCCACATACGGTGTGTGGGGGAGGGTCGTGGGGGGCACTCTGGGATTTGGGGGGGGGTCACCTTACCGTGACCCCCCCCACCCCGGTTCTGTGCCCCGCAGTGGGAAGTGCAGCGTGACGTTGCTCAACGAGACTGACATCCTGGGGCAGTACCTGGAGAAGGAGGTGAGCCCCCCGACCTCCCCCCCCCCCAAATTGGATGGGGCTGGTTTGGGGCACCCCCCTTGCCCAGCTGAGCCCCCCACCCACCCCGCCCCCACCCCAGGATTGCTTCTTCTACTCGCTGGTGTTCGACCCCGTCCAAAAAACCCTCTTGGCCGACCAGGGAGAGATCCGAGTCGGCTGTAAATACCAGGCAGAAATCCCAGACCGGCTTGCTGAAGGTGAGGGGGGGAGAGGGGGGTCTGCAGCGTTTTGGGGAGGGGGGGGAGGTTGTGGTATGGGGTGTGTGGGGGTTCAGCCTGCCCCCCACCCCCCCCTCCCCAGGCGAATCGGACAACCGAAACCAGCAGAAAATGGAGATGAAAGTGTGGGACCCCGACAACCCCCTGACGGATCGGCAGATCGACCAGTTCCTAGTGGTGGCACGGTGAGCTGGGGACTGGGAGGAGGGGAAGGGGGCGTTGGGGGGGGGGCCCTATTGACACCCCCCACCCCTCTGTGTGTCGTCGTCCCCCCCCCAAGAGCCGTCGGGACCTTTGCGCGCGCGCTGGACTGCAGCAGCTCCATCCGGCAGCCCAGCCTTCACATGAGCGCCGCCGCCGCTTCCCGGGACATCACACTGGTGAGGAACTGGGAGTGATGGGGGAAGGGGACCCCAACTCCCCCCAGTGATATTGGGGGGCTCCTTCTGATTTCCCTGCCCCCCGCCCTCAATCTCCGTGCAGTTTCACGCCATGGACACGCTGCAGCGCAATGGTTACGACCTGGCCAAGGCCATGTCGACGCTGGTGCCGCAGGGGGGACCGGTGCTGTGCCGCGACGAGATGGAGGAGTGGTCGGCCTCCGAGGCCATGCTCTTCGAGGAGGCGCTGGAAAAATACGGGAAGGATTTCAACGATATCCGGCAGGATTTTGTGAGTTGGGGGGCAGGGGGGGTGTGGGGTCACGGGCTGAAGGAGCACCTCCCCCCCCCCCCCATCCCAAACCTCACCCCCTCCTCTCCCCGCAGCTCCCCTGGAAGTCTTTGGCCAGCATTGTGCAGTTTTACTACATGTGGAAGACCACCGACCGCTACATCCAGCAGGTGAGGGTGGGGGGCTGCCGTGGTTTGGGGGGGCTGCTGCAAGTCTCATCCCCTCCCCACCCCCACCCCCCCACGCCGTCTTACCCCCGTCTGTGCTCGCAGAAGAGGCTGAAGGCAGCGGAGGCGGACAGCAAGCTGAAGCAAGTCTACATCCCCACTTAGTGAGTTGGGGAGGGGGGACTCCTGGGGGGGCACTGGACCCCCTCCTAAGCCTGGAGGGGGGAAACAGGACCCCCCTGACCCCCCCCGACCCCCCCTTTTCTGCAGCACGAAGCCAAACCCCAACCAGATCATCTCGGTGGGCTCCAAACCTGGCATGAACGGGGCCGGCTTCCAGAAGGGGCTGACCTGCGAGAGCTGCCACAGTCAGTGGGGTGGGGGGTGGGGGTCCGGGGGGGCGGCAGGGCGGCTATAGGGGCTGGGGGGGGCGGCTATAGGGGCTGGGGGGGGCGGCAGGGCGGCTATAGGGGCTGGGGGGGGCGGCAGGGCGGCTATAGGGGCTGGGGGGCGGCAGGGCGGCTATAGGGGCTGGGGGGGGCGGCTATAGGGGCTGGGGGGGGCGGCTATAGGGGCTGGGGGGGCGGCTATAGGGGCTGGGGGGGGTGGCTGGGCGGCTATAGGGGCTGGGGGGGGCGGCAGGGCGGCTATAGGGGCTGGGGGGGGCGGCAGGGCGGCTATAGGGGCTGGGGGGCGGCTATAGGGGCTGGGGGGCGGCTATAGGGGCTGGGGGGCGGCTATAGGGGCTGGGGGGACAGCAGGGCGGCTATAGGAGCTGGGGGGGGCAGCAGGGCGGCTATAGGGGCTGGGGGGCAGCTATAGGGGCTGGGGGGGCAGCAGGGCAGCTATAGGAGCTGGGGGGCAGCCTGGGGGGGCAGCTATTGGGTCTGGGGGGGCAGCTCTAGGTGCTATGGGGGGGGGGGAGGCGTCATGGAGGGCAGCGCAGCCGCAGGGTCTCCTCGCCCCACAGTGGGGTGGGGGTGTCTCACGCCCCGCCCTCCCCCCCCCCCCCCCTCCCCCAGCCACCCAGTCTGCCCAGTGGTATGCCTGGGGCCCCCCCAACATGCAGTGCCGTTTGTGCGCCTCCTGCTGGATATACTGGAAAAAATACGGGGGGCTGAAGACCCCTACCCAGCTGGAAGGAGCAGCCCGCAGCGCTTCGGTGAGCCAGGGGGGCGAGCTGGGGGTTGGCTAATTACCCCCCTACCCCCGCTAATTACCCCTCCACTAATAACCCCCCCCCCCCCGGGGTGTTTTCCTGGCAGGAACCGCATTCTCGGGGTCACCTCTCGCGCCCCGAAGCGCAAAGCTTGTCCCCTTACACCACCAGCGCCAGCCGGGCCAAGCTGCTGGCCAAGAACCGCCAGACCTTCCTGCTGCAGACCACCCGCCTGACGCGCCTGGCCCGCCGCCTCTGCCGCGACGTCCTGCAGCCCCGCCGCGCCGCCCGCCGCCCCTACGCCCCCATCAACGCCAACGCCATCAAGGCTGAGTGTAAGGACTTCAGGGGAGGGGGCTACGAGCCCGCCCCGGGGCCGGGCTGGGGAGGGGAGGGGGCTCGGCTCTTTTTTTTTTTTCCCTGTTAATTTGAGGGGGGGGGGGTCTCCCACTGCCGCAGGTTCTATCCGTTTGCCCAAGGCGGCCAAGGCGCCCCTCAAGATTCACCCGCTGGCCCGGCTGCCGCTGGCGGCCATCGTTAAGGAGCTGGGTGAGGGGCTTCGGGGGGTGGGGGGGCTTGGGGGAAGTGCTGAGGGTGTGGGGCTTGGGGAGGGGGCGGCGGGGCTTGGGGAAGGGGTGGCTGGGGCTGTTTGGAGGGGTTGGGGGTGTCTCTCTGGGGGGGTTTGGGGTGGGGGGGGCAGCTGGGGGGTGTGTTTGTGGGAGCTGGGGGGTGGGGCTTGGGGAGGGGGCGTTTGGGGGGGCTGGGGGTGGTTGGGGGAGCTGGGGGGGGGTCACAGGTGGGTGGGGCTTGGGGAGGGTCCCTGGGGGTGTTTGGGGGGGCTGGGGGACATGGGGGTCCCCAGGGGTGTAGAGCTGGGGGAGGGGGGGGGGGGCAGCTGGGGGTTGTCTGGGGTGGGGAGGGGGGGGGAGGGGGGGGGGGGGGCGTTTGGGGGTAGGGTCCTGGGGGTGTTTGGGGGGGTCCCGGGGGGGGGGGGGGGGGCGGGGCAGGCAGCTGGGGGTGTCTTTGGGGGGCTGGGGGGGGTAACTGGTGGGTGGAGCTTGGGGAGGGTACCTGGGGGTGTTTGGGGGGGCTGGGGGACACTGGGGGGGGGACACATGACACAGCCCCTGACACCCCCCCCCTCCCCCCCAGCGGCCCAGGCCCCCCTGAAGCCGAAGACGCCGCGGGGCACCAAGACGCCCATCAACCGGAACCAGCTGAGCCAGAGCCGGGGGTTGGCGGGGCTGGTGGGCAAGAGGGGCTACGAGGGGGCCGGCGAGGGCCACCGCCCCCCCCGGGTACGGGTACGGGGCAACGGGGGGCTACCGCGGGGCGCTGGGGGGCTACCAGGGGGCCACCGCCCCTCCCGGGTACGAGTATGGGGCGCTGGGGGGCTACGAGGGGGCAGCAGGGGCTACCACCCCCCCCGGGTCCGGCTACGAGGGGGTGGGGGGCTCTGAGGGGGGGGCTTTGGGGCTAGGAGGGGGCAGCAGGGGCCACCCCCACCCCCCGAGTGGGGTGGGGGGCTACGAGGGGGCGGTGATGGCCACCAGCCCCTGGTATGGAGCATGGGGAGGGCGGGGTTTGCGTGGGAGTGGCAGGGAGCAGGGCCTATGGGAGCGGGGCTGGGGGTGGAGCCTGGTGGAGAAAAAGCCTGGGGGCGGGGACTGGAGCGATTGACAAGCTGAGGGCTGCGGGGGGTGGGCTCTACGGTGATTGGCAGCTCCCGGGGGTGGGCAGGCGGGCTGTGATTGGCGGAAGGGCGCGGGGGCGGCCTGTGATTGGTGGAGGGGCGGGGCCTGATGCTGCCGCGCAGGTGGGGGGCTCGGGCCTCCCCTTCTCGGCCAACGGGCGCCCCCTGGCGGCGGGGCTGCGCACCGGCCCCCCTCCCGCCAGCAAACGGCAGAAACTCAATCCCGCCGACGCCCCCAACCCCGTCGTCTTCGTGGCCACCAAGGACACCAGGTCTGGGGGGGTTGGGGGGGGGGTGTGTGTGCTGGGGGGTCGGGGCTGGGGATCTGTGATGCCTTGGGGGGGAAATGGGAGTTTAGGGGGAATCTGTGAGGCCGTGGGGGGGAGGGGGAATTGTGTGATTATGGGGCGTCTGTGGGGTGCTGAGAGGGATCTGTGGGGCCATGGGGGGGTTGTGGGCTGCTATGGCGGGGCAATGGGGTTTGGGGGGGGATCTGAGCTGCTATGGGGGGACACTGGAGTTTTGGGGGGGGGGGGATCTGTGAGGCTATGGCAGGGATAGCAGGGGATATGGGGCGGGGGGGAGGATCTGTGAGATTATGGGGTGCTGAGAGGGATCTGTGGGGCCACGGAGGGGTGGATACGTGGTTTTGGGGGGATGTGGGGTGGGGAATCTGTGAGATTATGGGCATGGGTTTGGGGGGGGGGGAATCTGAGGGGGGCCATGGGGAAAACAGGGGGATCTGGGGGGCCAAGAGAGGGACTGGGGGGGGGGGGGGCGGCTGTATGTGGGGGCAGAGGGGGGGTCCTGACAGGGGGACTGCCGCCCCCAGGGCCCTGCGGAAGGCGCTGACGCACCTGGAGCTCCGCCGCGCCGCCCGCCGCCCCAACCTGCCCCTCAAGGTGAAACCGGGGCTGCCCCTGCGGCCCGGGGGGGCCCTGGTGCCCCCTGCCCCCCCGCACCCCGCCAGCACTTCAGAGCCCATCGTCCTCGAGGACTGACACCCCACCCTCCCCCCAACCCCCGGCCCGGGCCCCTTTTGTATTTTTTTTATTTCCATAGAAACCGCGGGGGGGGGGGCGGGGCTGGGCCCGAGCCCCCCCCGCTGCCCCCTCCCGCCACCCCCCACCCCCGCGGGCCCCTTTTGTACGTGGAGCAACGCCCCCGGTTTTGTATCTCGGGCTGTCCCGGTTCTGTAGCGACAGGAAATAAAACCGATGATTTTTCTTCAACCGGGAACCGGCGCCGGGAAAGCGGGGAGGGGGCGGCACGGTAAAAGACTTCCGGGGAACGGGTCACTTCCGGCGGAAGTTCGCTGGGGGACCTACTAGGCGGACGGCTTACGGCGATTGTTCCGGGGGGGGCTTTAAAATGGGCGGACCGCTTCCGGTGGGTGTTCCAGGGGGGCTTAAATAGAACGTACCGCTTCCGGCGGGTGTTCCCCAGGGGGCTTAAAAAGAGCGGACCGCTTCCGGCGGAAGTTCCGCCGGGGAATTGAGGCGGGAGGAGGCAGCTGGTGGGCACCGGGTACCGGCCGCGGCCCAGCCATGGACGCGGGCACCGAGCCGGTCCCTGAGCCCGACCTCGACCCGGCAGCGGATCCCGACGTGGAGCCGTTACCGCGCGGTGGGTTCCGCTGCCGCCTGTGCCAGGTCTCTGCGGCCAACCGTGAGTGCGGGGGGCTCCGGTGGCGGGGCTGGGGGCTCCGGTGGCAGGGGTGGGGGTCCTGGGGCGATGTGGGCTCCGGTGGCGGGGCTGGGGGCTCCGGTGGCAGGGGTGGGGGTCCTGGGGCGATGGGGGCTCCGGTGGCGGGGGTGGGGGTCCTGGGGCGATGGGGGCTCCGGTGGCAGGGGTGGGGGTCCTGGGGCGATGGGGGCTCCGGTGGCGGGGGTGGGGGTCTTGGGGCCGTGGGGGCTCCGGTGGCAGGGGTGGGGGTCCTGGGGCGATGGGGTCCCGGTGGCGGGACTGGGGGCTCCGGTGGGGGCAGGGGTGGGGGTCCTGGGGCCGTGGGGGCCCCGGTGGCAGGGGTGGGGGTCCTGGGGCGATGGGGTCCCGGTGGCGGGACTGGGGGCTCCGGTGGGGGCAGGGGTGGGGGTCCTGGGGCGATGGGGGCTCCGGTGGCTGGGATGGGGGCTCCGATGGGGGCTCCGGTGGCAGGGGTGGGGGTCCTGGGGCGATGGGGGCTCCGGTGGCTGGGATGGGGGCTCCGATGGGGGCTCCGGTGGCTGGGATGGGGGCTCCGATGGGGGCTCCGGTGGCAGGGGCGGGGGTCCTGGGGCGATGGGGGCTCCGGTGGCGGGGCTGGGAGCTCCGATGGGGATTCTGGTGGCAGGGGGTGGGGTTCCTGGGGCGATGGGGTCCCGGTGGCGGGGCTGGGGGCTCCGGTGGCAGGGGGTGGGGGTCCTGGGGCGATGGGGTCCCGGTAGCGGGGCTGGGGGCTCCGGTGGCAGGGGTGGGGGTTCTGTGGCAGGGCTGGGGGCTCCGGAGGGGGCGATGGGGGCTCCGGTGGCAGGGGCGGGGGTCCTGGGGAGATGGGGTCCCAGTGGCGGGGCTGGGGGTTCCAGGGGGAAGGAGGTTTCGGGGGGCTGGGGGCCCCGGTGGTGAGGATGGGGGTCCCGGGATGATGGGGGCTCTGGGGGGGGGGGGATGGAGGGCCCCGGTGGTGGGGCTGGGGGCCCTGATGGTAATGGGGGCTCTGGGGGCGTGGGGGTCCCAGTGATGGGGTTGGGGGGATCTGGTGGGGTTCCCCGGTGGTGGGGCAGGGGGCTCCGGGGGGGGGACGGGGACGCCGGTGGCAGGGCTGGGGACGCTGGTGGTGGGGTTGGTGGCCCTTGGTGGGGGGCTAGTGGCCCTGGTGGCAGGGACAGGGGCTCCGGTGGGGCTGGGGGGGGGGGGCACCGGTTGACACCCCCCCAACCCCCTCCCAGGGCCGAGCCTGGCAGACCACCTGCGGGGGAAGAAGCACCGGCGGCTGCGGGAGCTGCGGGCCGAGCGCCGGGCCCAGGAGCAGCGGAGCCTCTTCGTCAGCGGCTTCGCCCGCGGGACCTCGGGCCCGGAGCTCGCCCGCTACTTCGGCGCCTTCGGGGACGTGGCCACCGTCGTGATGGACAAAGAAAAGGTGGAAAACACCGGGGGAGGGGGGTGGGGCGGTGACGCTAACCGGGGGGGGGAGCTCACGGTGCGCCCCGGTCCCCCTTGGCAGGGCGCTTACGCCATCGTGGAGCTGCAGGACGCCGCGGGCCGGGAGCGGGCGCTGGCCGAGCCCCAGCACAGCTTGGCCGGGCACCGGCTCCGCGTCCGGCCCCGGGAGCAGAAGGGTTTCGCCTACGGACCCCCGGGGCGCAGCCCCCAGCGGGAGCCCCCCGGCGCGGGGCAGCTGGAGCAGGCGCTGTGCCAGGCCTCTGATGTGAGGAGGGGGACCCATCCGGGGGTCCCACAGGGTTCTGGGGCGGGGGGGGGGGGGGGGGGGGGGGTCCTGGGGTGGTTTGGTGCTGGGCCAGGGCTGGGATGTGAGGAGGGGGACCCATCTGGGGGTCTCCCAGGGTTTGCGGGGGGTGGGGGGACGGGTCCTGGGGTGGTTTGGTGCTGGGCCAGGCCTGGGATGTGTGGAGGGAGATGGGGGGGGACACCCATCCGGGGGTCCCCCAGGGCTTTGGGGGGGGTCCTGAGGTGGTTTGGTGCTGGGCCAAGTCTGGGATATGAGGAGGGGACCCATCCGGGGGTCCCCAGGGTGCTGGGGCGGGGGGGGGGTGGGTCCTGGGGTCGTTTGGGAGGGTCCTAAGGCTTTTTGGAGGGATCCGAGTGGGTCCCAGGACAGGGGGGACACTGGGGGGGTCCGGGGGGGTCAGGCTGTCCCAGGGGTGGGGGGATCCCCTCCCCCCGAGTGGGTCCCAGGACAGGGGGGACGCTGGGGGGGTCAGGCTGTCCCAGGGGTGGGGGATCCCCTCCCCCCCTGCGCCGCGGTGACGCTGTTCCCGCAGGTGGACGCGCAGCTGGCGCAGCTGGTGGCGATGCTGGAGCTGAGCGAGGACGAGCAGCGCCTGCGGCACCTCCTGGTGACCCTCTTCCAGGAAGTGTTCACAGAGTTCTTTCCCGGTGAGGCTCCGCTTCCTTCTTCCTGCTCTGCTTCCTTCTTCCTGCTCCTCTTTCCTTCCTTCCTTTTTTCTTCTCTTCTTTCCTTCTCCTTTTCTTTTTTCTTTCTCTTCCTCTTTCTGTTTTTTCCTTTTCTTTCCTTCCTTAGTTTTCCTTTTCCTTCCTTCGCCCCTTTCTCCTCCTCCCCTTCCTTCCTTCTTCTTTTCTCTTCGTTTTTTTCCTTATTTTCTCCTATTTCTTCTTTCTCCCCTTTCTTCCTCCTCTTTCTCGTTTTTTCCTTCCTCCTTTTCTGTCCTTCTCTTCCTTTTCTTTTTTCTCCGCTTCTTTCTCTCGTTTTCCTTCTCTCCTCTTTCTCTTCCTTCCTTCCTTTTTCCTTTTATTTTCTTTTCTCCTTCCTTTTTCCTTTTTATTTTCTTTTCTCCTTCCTTTTTCCTTTTTATTTTCTTTTCTCCTTCCTTTTTCCTTTTTATTTTCTTTTCTCCTTCCTTTTTCCTTTCATTTTTTTTCCTCTCTCCTTTTTCCTTTCATTTTTTTTCCTCTCTCCTTTTTCCTTTCATTTTTTTTCCTCTCTCCTTTTTCCTTTCATTTTTTTTCCTCTCTCCCTTCCCTCTCCTTTTTTTCTCCCTTCCCTCTCCTTTTTTTCTCCCTTCCCTCTCCTTTTTTTCTCCCTTCCCTCTCCTTTTTTTCTCCCTTCCCTCTCCTTTTTTTCTCCCTTCCCTCTCCTTTTTTTCTCCCTTCTCTCTCACCCAACCCCTCCCTTCCCCCCCTCCCCAGGTTGCTCCATCGTTCCCTTCGGCTCCTCCGTCAACGGCTTCGCCACCCGCGGCTGTGACCTGGACCTGCTGCTGGACCTGGAACCCACCAAATCCCTCCAGGCGGCCACACCAGATGCTCCCACCGGCTCCAGCACCAACACTGGCACCAGCTCCAGCACCAGCTCTGGCTCCTGTACTGGCTCCGGCACCGGCTCCAGCTCCGGCACCGGCACCGACACTGGCTCCAGCACTGGCACAGACACCACCTTCTGTACCGGCACCGACACTGGCTCCAGCACCGGCACCGACACCAGCTCTGGCACCAGCTCCGGCGCCGACGATTCCATCCTGAGCGACGTGGACCTGGCGGCGACGCCGCTGCCGGAGGTGCTGGAGCTGGTGGCCGCCGTCCTGCGCCGCTGCGTGCCGGGCGTGCGCCGCGTCCGTGCCGTCCCCACCGCCCGGCGCCCCGTCGTTAAATTCTGCCACAAGCAATCGGGCTTGGCGGGCGACATCTCCATCGATAACAGGTCTGGGGGCTTGGGGGGGGGGGGCGGGTCCTACCCCAACGTGTGGCCCTGACGCCCCCCTCCCCGCAGGCTGGCGCTGCTCAACACGCGGTTCCTGCTCCTCTGCGCCCAGGCGGACGCGCGTGTGCGGCCGCTGGTCTACGCCGTGCGGCTCTGGGCCAAGCAGCAGGGGCTGGCAGGTGAGGGGGAGGGGCAGGGGGGCTCAGAGACACACACACACCCCCCCCCCCCGAGCTTTGGGGGGGGGGTCACAGCGCAGTTCTGACCCTGGTTTCCCCCCCAGGAAACCGCGCCGGGGGAGGACCCCTCCTCAACAACTACGCCCTGACGCTGTTGGTGCTGTTCTTCCTGCAGACGCGCAGCCCCCCCGTGCTGCCCACCGTCGCCCAGCTGCGGGATCTGGCAGGTGGGGACCTCCCGGGACCGCCCCCTCCCATCCCCCTGTCTGTCCCCCCCTTATCCCCATCCCTCCAGTCCCCCCCCATCCCCCCTTTCGCCCCCCCATCCCTCCTGTTCCTCCCCCTCCTCCCCCCCATGCCCCCTGTTTGTGTCCCCATCTGCCCCCCATCCCCCCCTGAACCCCCCTCTTGTCCCCTCCCTTGTCCCCCCCATCCCCCCCGTTCCTCCCTTTCGTCCCCTCACATCCCCCTGTCTCACCCCCCATCTGTTCCCCCCGACCCCCTTGACACCCCCCCTTGTCCCCCTCTTTGTCCCCTCCCCCGTCCCCCCTTTCCCCCCATCTCTCCTGTCCCCGCCTTGTTCCTCCCCTTTGTCCCCTTATGTCCCCTGTGTGTCCCCCCATGTCCTCCCATCCCCCCCCAGTCCCTCCCTGTCCCCCCTCATCCCTCCCGTCCCCCCCTCGTTCCTCCCTCTCATCCCCCCCATCCCCCTGTCCCACCCCCATCCCCCTCTTATCCCCCCTTCATCCCCCCCTTCATCCCCTCCCATCACCCCCATCCTCTCCTCCATCCCCCCTTCGTCCCCCCCTCGTCCCCCCAGACCCCCCCTTGTGTGACCCCCCCCTTGTCGTCCTCCTTCGTCCCCTCCCATCGCTCCCATCCCCCCCTCCCCTCCCCCCTCCCCCTCACAGCCCCCCTCCCCCCCACAGGGGACCAGGACCGCACCGTCGTGGCCGGCTGGGACTGCACCTTCCCGCAGGATGCGGCATCGCTGGCGCCCAGCACCAACACCGAGACCCCCTGTGAGTGCCCCGTGGGGGGGGGGGGATTGGTTGGGGGGGGGGGAGTCCCAGCCCCCCTCGGGGGGGCAATCCCACCCCCTCACCCTTCCCCTCACCCCTCCCCCTCCCGCAGGTTCGCTGCTGGCTGAATTTTTCCACTTTTTCGGCGATTTTGACTTCCCGGCGCGGCTGATCTCGCTGCGGGAGGGTCGAGCGCTGCCTCTGCCGCCCACCCCCCACCCCCCCCCAGACCCCCCAGGGGCTGAAACTGGGACCCCTCAACCTGCAGGACCCCTTCGAGCTCAGCCACAACGTGGCCGCCAACGTCACCCCCAAAACTGCGACGCGCTTGGGGCGCTGCTGTCGCGACGCCGCCAAATATTGCCGCAGCCTCCAGTATCGCCAGAAATCCACCAAGGGGCGACCCTGGGGGCTGGTGCGGCTCTTCCAGCCGGGAGCGGTGGGACCAGGATCTGGGAATCCACCCGTTTTCTCGATTCCCATCCCGGTAGATTCCCCCGGTAGATCCCCCGGGGAGGTTGGCGCCGCCGTGGCTTTGGTGCTGCGGGATGTCCTCAAGTGCAGCTGTGCCGCCGGGAAACCACCCAGGGATCCTGGTGAAGGGGAGGAGATTCCCGAGGGATCCCCGGATCCCCCAGCGGTGGGATCCAAGCGCCGTCGACCTGACGAACCCACCGGGGGGAAGATCCCACGGGTGGAGGAGGAGGCGAAGTGGAGCTGCGCCGTGTGGCACCGCGTGTGGACGGGTCGGCGCCGCGTCCGCCGCCGCCTGCAGCACCGGGTCGATCCCGTGGGATCTACCGAGACCGCGGTGGAGCTGGAGCGGGAGGTGTCGGAAGCCATCGTAATCCAGGAGGGCAGTGGGCAGCCGGCGGAGCCGCTGATCCAGTTCGACGCCAGCGCCTGCCCGGCCGGCACCCAGCGGGTGCTGCTGCGCCTCCTCCCCTCCCCCACCACCCCCTCCCCCCTTTTCCGTGAGTTTTTCCAGTTTTTACGCAGTTTCCTCCCCCACGCCGTCCGGCAGCGCCTGCGACCGGATCCCCCAGATCAAGGATTTTCTACGTTTTAAAGGATTTTATTATTATTGTTATTATTTGGGGCAGTAAAAAGGGTTTTGGGGGTTGGAGATGCTGTTTGTGGGGGAGGGGCGGGGAATGGTCTGGATTTTTGGGCTGAAAAGGGAAAGAAAAGGAGCACGACGGGAAACGGGGAGGGGGAAATGCACCGGAATGGGTTAAAACGCACCAGAATAGGTTAAAAAAAAAACACTGGACTCGCCCAAAATGCACTGAATTGGGCCGAAATGCACTGAAATGACCCAAATTACACCAGAATGGGACAAAACACACCAGAATAGGTTAAAATACACTGGAATTGGCCAAAATACACCCGAATTGCCCAAAAGGCCCCAGAATGAGCCAAAATACACAGTAATCACCTAAAATGTCCTGAAATGACCCCAATACACACTGCGATCACCTAAAATGCCAGAAAATGGCCCAAATTACAACAGAATTGGCCAAAAAGCACCAGGAGAGGTTAAAATAGACTGGAATTGCCCAAAATGCCCCAGAATGGGCCAAAATGCATAAGAATAGGTTAAAATACACTGGAATTGCTGAGAATGCCCCAAAATGGGCCAAAATACACCCCAGTAGGTTAAAATGTACTGGAATTGCCCAAAATGGGCCAAAATGCAGCAGAATTGGCCAAAATACGCCAGAATGGGTTAAAATGCACCAGAATAGCAGAGACAACACCAGAATGGGCCAAAATACACTAGAATGGGTTAAAATGGACCAGAAGAAGCCAAAATGCCCCAGAACAGCCCCAAAATACACCAGAAGAGTCCAAATGCAGTGGAAGGGCCCAAAATGCACCAGAATTGGCCAAACTGCACCAGAATGGGTTAAAATTCACCCGAATAGGCCGAAATAGACCAGAAAGGGCCAAAATCCACTGGAATAGCTTAAAGTGCACCAAAATGGGTAGAGAGGCACCGGAAGAGCCCAAAGTGCCCCGGAATGGCTCAAAATACGCAGAATAGCTTAAAATACACCAGAATGGGCCAAACTACGGGAGAATGGGCCAAAACGCACCAGAAAAGGTTAAAATGGACCCGAATGGGCAGGAATACACCAGGAGAATCTAAATAAACGCCTCAGAGTCACCCAAAACGGGTCAAACCACCCTGACATTGGTTAAAATGAGCCAGAACAAAACCCGGGGAGGGTCCCAGTGGGAGGGGCAATGCGGGGGCGGGGCGCTCGCTGCCCAATCACAGCGCGGACTATGCAAATAGCCGGCAAGAGGGCGGGGCAGGTCGGGCCAATCAGGGTGCGGCGGGGCGCGGAGCTCAGGGCGGGCTCCATACAGGAGTGGAAAATGAGAGGCGTGGCCATGCAAATCAGATTGGCAGCGGGCCAATCCGCGGGGCGCGGATCTCAGGGCGGGCACGACGGAGGGCAGAGGGTTGGTTGTGGGCGGGGCTATGCAGATCCGGCACCCAGCACCCGCGCGGGGCCCGCCGGGAGCGCCGCGGGCGGCGGGGCCGGGGGCGCAGCGGAGCGCGGGGGGCGCGGGTCCCCCCGGCAGCGCGCGGGGAGCGTCGGGGGCGCGTGGCGGGCCCGGTGGGGCGTCGTGTGCGGGGTGTCCGTGTTGTGGTGGGCAGCGGGGGTGCGGGTGGCGCGTGGCGCGCGGTGGGCGTGGCATCGCTTCTCGGCCTTTTGGCTAAGATCAAGTGTAGTATCTGTTCTTATCAGTTTAATATCTGATACGTCCTCGAGCGAGGACTTATATTAAACGGATTTTTGGGCGCGGGAGTTGGGTGCGGAGCTCGCTCCCCCCGCTCCGCGCATCGCCCCGGCCCTGCAGTGCCGCCGGGCGCGGTGCCGCCCCTCGGGGCGCTACTTGCTGGTTCACGAACAGACCGACCGAGCGCGCTGCCTCTGCCGCCCGCCGCGCGCGCAGCGCCCCCTCCGGGTTTGCGGTTCCGCAGCCGCGCTGCGCGCCGCTCGTTTGCATGGCCACGCCCCGTAGCCGTGTCCGCGGGCCGCTGACGGCTTCGCATTTGCATGGCCGCGCCTCCCGCTCGGCCCGCACCGCTGAGCGCCCCTCATTTGCATGGCCGCGCCTCCTGGCCGTGGTCACGCACTGCTCCCGGCCGCGTTTCGTTCGGGCCACGCCCCCTCCTGGGCCGCCCCAATGAGCGCCGCGGACGCTCGTGGCCACGCCCCGGGGCGTGGCGCTGAAGCATCGCCCCGCGCGCATATTGCAGGGTTCGGGCTCCGAGTACTGGGCTTACTGGTGGGGTTCCGGCTCCCGGTACGGGGCTTACAGGGAGGGGGTCCGGCACGCAGTGCTGGGCTTATTGGAAGGGATCCGGCACCCAGTGCTGGGCTTAATGGGAGGGATCTGGCACCCACTGCTGGGCTTACTGGGAGTGGATCCGGCACCCAGTGCTGGGCTTACTGGGAGTGGATCCGGCAGTCATTACTGGTCTTACTGGGAGGCGTCCGGCTCCCAGTACTGGGCTTACTGGGGGGAGATCCAGCTCCCAGGACTGGACCAGAAGAAGCCAAAATGCCCCAGAACAGCTCCAAAATACACCAGAAGACTCCAAATGCAGTGCAAGGGCCCAAAATGCACCAGAATTGGCCGAACGCACTGGCATGGCTTAAAATGTACCAGAATTGGCCAAAATTCACCAGCACGGGTTAAAATCCACCAGAAGGGGCCAAACGGCACCGGAATGGGTTAACATACAAAAGAACAGACCAAAATGGATCAGAATGGGCCAAAATCCACTGGAATAGGTTAAAGTGCGCCGAAATGGGTAGAGAGGCACCGGAAGAGCCCAAAGTGCCCCGGAATGGCTCAAAATGGACCAGAACAGGTTAAAATACACAAGAATGCCCCAAAATATGTAATACGCCAGAATGGGCCAAACTACGGGAGAATGGGCCAAAACGCACCAGAAAAGGTTGAAATGGACCCGAATGGGCAGGAATACACCAGGAGAATCTAAATAAACGCCCCAGAGACACCCAAAATGGGCCCAAACCCCCTGAAATAGGTTAAAATGAGCGAGAACAGAACCCGGGGAGGGTCCCAGTGGGAGGGGCAAGGCGGGGGCGGGGCGCTCGCTGCCCAATCACAGCGCGGACTATGCAAATAGCCGGCAAGAGGGCGGGGCAGGGCGGGCCAATCAGGGTGCGGCGGGCCGATCCGCGGGGCGCGGAGCTCAGGGCGGGCTCCATACAGGAGCGGAAAATGAGAGGCGTGGCCATGCAAATCAGATTGGCAGCGGGCCAATCCGCGGGGCGCGGATCTCAGGGCGGGCACGACGGAGGGCAGAGGGTTGGTTGTGGGCGGGGCTATGCAGATCCGGCACCCAGCACCCGCGCGGGGCCCGCGCGGAGCGCCGGGGGCGGCGGCGCCGGGGACGCAGCGGGGCGCGGGGGGCGCGGGCCCCCCCGGCAGCGCGCGGAAGCGTCGGGGGCGCGTGCCGGGCCCGGTGGGGCGTGGTGTGCGGGGTGTCCGTGTTGTGGTGGGCAGCGGGGGTGCGGGTGGCGCGTGGCGCGCGGTGGGCGTGGCATCGCTTCTCGGCCTTTTGGCTAAGATCAAGTGTAGTATCTGTTCTTATCAGTTAATATCTGATACGTCCTCGAGCGAGGACTTATACTAAACGGATTTTTGGGCGCGGGAGTTGGGTGCGGGGCTCGCTCCCCCCGCTCCGCGCATCGCCCCGGCCCTGCAGTGCCGCCGGGCGCGGTGCCGCCCCTCGGGGCGCTACTTGCTGGTTCACGAACAGACCGACCGAGCGCGCTGCCTCTGCCGTCCGCCGCGCGCGCAGCGCCCCCTCCGGGCTTGCGGTTCCGCAGCCGCGCTGCGCGCCGCTCGTTTGCATGGCCACGCCCCGTAGCCGTGTCCGCGGGCCGCTGACGGCTTCGCATTTGCATGGCCGCGCCTCCCGCTCGGCCCGCACCGCTGAGCGCCCCTCATTTGCATGGCCGCGCCTCCTGGCCGTGGTCACGCACTGCTCCCGGCCGCGTTTCGTTCGGGCCACGCCTCCTCCTGGGCCGCCCCAATGAGCGCCGCGGACGTTAGTGGCCACGCCCCGGGGCGTGGCTCCCAGGCCCGCCCCGCAGTGTGCGCCATGTCGGAGCGGGAGGAGCGGCGGTTCGTGGAGCTGCCGCGGGAGTCGGTGCGGCTGATGGCGGAGGAGCGCCGGGCTGGAGCTCAGCGACGAGGTGGCCGCGCTGCTGGCCGAGGACGTCTGCTACCGGCTGCGGGAGGCCACGCAGGTGTGAGGGCGGCCGGGGCGGCGGGGGCCGGGGCCCAGTGCCGGTCGCGCTCCCCGTCCCGCTCCCGATCCCCGTCCCGCTCCCGGTCCCCGTCCCGCTCCCGGTCCCCGTCCCGCTCCCGGTCCCCGTCCCGCTCCCGGTCCCCGTCCCGCTCCCGGTCCCCGTCCCGCTCCCGGTCCCCGTCCCGCTCCCGGTCCCCGTCCCGCTCCCGGTCCCCGTCCCGCTCCCAGTCCTGCTCTGCTCGCACTCCCAGTCCCAGTCCCGGTCCTGCTCCCGGTCCCACTCTGCTCCCACTCCCAGTCCTGGTCCCGGTCCCAGTCCCGCTCCCAGTCCCAGTCCCGCTCCCAGTCCCAGTCCCGCTCCCAGTGACGGTGCCTCCCCCCCAGAACAGCTCCCAGTTCATGAAACACACCCGGCGCCGCAAACTGACGGTCGAGGATTTCAACCGGGCGCTGCGCTGGAGCAACGTCGAGGTGCCGGGATGGTGTTTGGGGGAGGGGTCCCCAGTAACCCCCTGGGGGGTCCAGGACAGGGAGAGGGATCCCCAGTAACTCACTGGGGGGTCCAGGATTGGAGGGGGGGGTCCCCAGTAACCCCCTGGGGGGTCCAGGACAGGGAGGGGGATCCCCAATAACCCACTGGGGGGTCCAGGATCGGAGGGGGGGGTCCCCAGTAACCCCCTGGGGGGTCCAGGACAGGGAGGGGGATCCCCAGTAACTCACTGGGGGGTCCAGGATTGGAGGGGGGGGGTCCCCAGTAACCCCCTGGGGGGTCCCCAGTAACCCCCTGGGGGGTCCAGGACAGGGAGGGGGATCCCCAGTAACTCACTGGGGGGTCCAGGATTGGAGGGGGGGGTCCCCAGTAACCCCCTGGGGGGTCCCCAGTAACCCC
Source organism: Falco rusticolus (assembly GCF_015220075.1). Classification (NCBI taxonomy): domain Eukaryota; kingdom Metazoa; phylum Chordata; class Aves; order Falconiformes; family Falconidae; genus Falco; species Falco rusticolus. The sequence goes on along the minus strand of NW_023618233.1, from coordinate 34,681 downwards.
CTGGGGGGTCCAGGACAGGGAGGGGGATCCCCAGTAACTCACTGGGGGGTCCAGGATTGGAGGGGGGAGTCCCCACTAACCCCCTGGGGGGGTCCCCAGTAACCCCCTGGGGGGTCCAGGACAGGGAGGGGGATCCCCAATAACCCACTGGGGGGTCCAGGATCGGAGGGGGGGGTCCCCAGTAACCCCCTGGGGGGTCCAGGACAGGGAGGGGGATCCCCAGTAACTCACTGGGGGGTCCAGGATTGGAGGGGGGGGTCCCCAGTAACCCCCTGGGGGATCCAGGGCCGGGGGGAGGGGTGTCCCCAGTAATCCGCTGGGGGGTCCAGGACAGGGGAGGGGGGTCCAGGACCAGGAGGGGGGTCCCCAGTAACCCCCTGGGGGGGCTAGGGCCAGGGGGAGGGGAGTCCCCAATAATCCCATGGGGGGGCCAGGACCAGGAGGGGGGTCCCCAATAATCCCATGGGGCGGCCAGGGGGAGGGGGGGCCCCAGTAACCCCCTGGGGGGTCCAGGACTGGGGAGGGGTGCCCCCCCCCATGTTGCTGTGACCCCAGAGGGTTCTTGGGGGTGGGGTTTTTTTTTGGGGGGGGGGGGGGGGTGGCAGCACAGTGTCCCCCCTCCCCAGGCGGTGTGCGGATACGGCTCCCAGGATGCGCTGCCTTTCCGGGCCATCAAGGAAGGGGAGCTGTACTTCCAGGAAGACCGGGAAGTCAACCTGGTAGAGCTGGCTTTGGCCACCAACATTCCCAAGGGATGCGCCGAGACGGCTGTGCGAGGTGAGGGGTCCCCCCAAAACCCCAGGACCACCCCCCCCCGGACCCCCCCAGGACCCCTCACCCCCCTTTTTCCGTGCTCTTTTCCCAGTGCACATTTCCTACCTGGATGGAAAAGGCAACCTGGAGCCGCAGGGAGCGGGTAAGGGATGGTGGGGGGGTGGCGCTGGATTTGGGGAGGGGTCAGACTTTGGGGTGACGCCCCCACCCCCCACCCCCATCCCCCTCTTTAGTCCCCAGCGCCGTCTCCACGCTGACAGACGACCTGCTCAAGTACTACCAGCACGTCACCCGCGCGGTGCTGGGTGATGACCCCCAGCTGATGAAGGTACCGGTGGGAAATAGGTGGGAAAGAGGAGATAAATAGGCGGGAAATAGGTGGGAAAGAGGAGGTAAATAGGCGGGAAATAGGTGGGAAAGAGGAGGTAAATAGGCGGGAAATAGGTGGGAAAGAGGAGGTAAATAGGCGGGAAATAGGTGGGAAAGAGGAGATAAATAGGCGGGAAATAGGCGGGAAAGAGGAGATAAATAGGCGGGAAAGAGGAGATAAATAGGCGGGAAAGAGGCGGGAAAGAGGCGGGAAAGAGGCGGGAAAGAGGCGGGAAAGAGGCGGGAAAGAGGCGGGAAAGAGGCGGGAAAGAGGCGGGAAAGAGGCGGGAAAGAGGCGGGAAAGAGGCGGGAAAGAGGCGGGAAATAGGCGGGAAAGAGGAGGGAAATAGGCGGGAAATAGGCGGGAAAGAGGAGGGAAATAGGCGGGAAAGAGGAGGGAAATAGGCGGGAAAGAGGAGGGAAATAGGCGGGAAAGAGGAGGGAAATAGGCGGGAAAGAGGAGATAAATAGGCGGGAAATGGGGACCCCCCCCCTCCCCCTGAGCACCCCAAAATGGGGTGGTCCCTCCCCCCCGGCCCCGCTGTGGCCAGCATCCTCGCCCGCAGGTAGCCCTGCAGGACTTGCAGAGCAATTCCAAGATCGCTGCGCTCCTGCCTTACTTCGTCTACGTGGTCAGCGGGGTGAGTGCTGGGGTGGGATCCGGTGGGATCCGTGGGATCCAGTGGGGTGGGGTGAGGATGGGTGGGTGGGGATGGTGGGGATGGGATAGGGTGAGGGATGGGACAGGGTGAGTGATGGAGTGGGATCCGGTGGGATGAGCGGTGGGATGAGTGGTGGGATGGGATGAGGGATGGGGTGGGGGATGGGATGGGTGGGACAGGGTGAATGATGGAGTGGGATCTGGCGGGATCCGGTGGGGTGAGTGGTGGTATGGGGTGAGCGATGGGATGGGGTGGGGGATGGGGTGGGGTAAAGGGATGGGGGGTGGGGGATGGGGTGGGATGAGATGGGGGGGAATGGGCTGAGGGATGGGGTGAGGGGTGGGGTGGGGGATGGGATGGGGTGAGTGATGAGTGGGATCCAGTGGGATGAGCGTGGGATGGGGTGAGTGATGGGGTGGGATGGGTGGGGGATGGGGTGAGGGGAGGGATGGGGTGATGATGGGATGGGGTGGTGGATGGGTGAGGGGGGGGGGGTGAGGGATTGGGTGGGGTGGGATGGGGTAGGGATGGGGTGGGGGATGGGATGGGATGGGATGTGGTGAGTGATGGAGTGGGATCCAGTGGGATTCGGTGGGATGAGCGTGGGATGGGATGGGATGGGATGGGGGTTCTCCCCAAGCCTGGGTGGCCATGGGGGTGTGGGGGGGGTCTCCCCACTGAACCCCCTTTTACCGGCAGGTGAAGTCGGTCAGCCACGACCTGGAGCAGCTGAACCGGCTGTTGCACATCGCTCGGAGCCTGATCCAGAATCCTTCTCTGCCTGGGCTCCTACGTCTGCAGCCTCATCGCCAGCGTCATGTACTGCGTCCTCGAGCCCCTGGCCGCCTCCATCAACCCCCTCAACGACCACTGGACCCTCCGCGATTACGCCGCCATGCTCCTCAGCCGCATCTTTGGTGAGGAGCCCCCCCCCCCCCCCCCGATGCAGGTGCAGGGGGTCCCCCCCATCCCCCCTCCCCAGAGCGCGGGTTTTTGCAGCATCCGTATGAATCTTCCCACCCGGGTTGGCTCGGAATCGGAAGCGGGCCCATCGCCTCCGTCGGTGGCAACTGATTAAAAAAAAAACAAACACAACCCCCTAGATCAGATGTTAAAATCCAAATTTCCAGAAGAATCCACCTCAAATCTCATCATCTTTTTAATTATTTTATTTTTTGCTCAGCTGGAAAGCGCTTTGAGTCCTCCTCCGTCAGGTGATGCTCATCGACCGCGGCGATGATGCTCTGCTGGACTCAAAAATTAGAAAATTAGAAAAATCATTTATATCTCCTAATGATCAGCCCATGTGGGTCTCGTTTGCTGTTTGATATATTTATTTTGGTGAGGTGGGAGGGTAAATCGCGGCGGAATGATGTGCAATGGACTTGGTGCACCCCCGTGTTTAACCTTGCTTTAATTTCTAGGCCAGGTTATTAATGGGTAATTAAGCATCGCCTGTCGTCCCCCGCAGGACCCACGGTGATCTGGTGAGCGGGTTGTACCAGCAGATCCTGCTCTCGCTGCAGAAGGTGCTGGCTGACCCAGTGCGCCCGCTTTGCTCCCATTACGGCGCGGTGGTGGGGCTGCACGCCCTGGGCTGGAAGGTAAAGGAATTGGGGGGGGGGGGGGATGGGGTAGGGTGAGGGATGGGACGGGGTGAGGGATGGAGTGGGATCCGGTGGGATCCAGTGGGATGAGTGGTGGGATGGGGTGGTGATGGGATGGGATGGGGGGGATGAGTGGTGGGACGGGTGAGTGATGGAGTGGGATCCAGTGGGATCCAGTGGGATGAGCGGTGGGATGGGGTGAGTGATGGAGTGGGATCCAGTGGGATGGAGTGAATGATGGAGTGGGATCCAGTGGGATCCAGTGGGATGGGGTGAGTGATGTAGTGGGATCTGGTGGGATCCGGTGGGATGGGGTGAGTGATGGGATGGGGTGGGATGAGCGGTGGGGGGGTGAGTGATCCAGTGGGATCCGGTGGGATGAGCGGTGGGATAGGGTGAGTGATGGGATAGGGATGGGGTGGGGAATGGGATGGGGTGGGATCCAGTGGGATCCGGTGCGGTGAGTGGGTGGATGGGGTGGGGGTAGGGGGGGATGGGGGATGGGGTGGGTAAGGGATGGGGGTGGGGTGGGGGATGGGGTGGGATGAGATGGGGTGGGAATGGGCTGAGGGATGGGGTGAGGGGTGGGGTGGGGGATGGGATGGGGTGAGGGGTGAGGGCTGGGGTGGTGCCCCCCACCCTGAGCTCGTGCTCAGGGTCTCTCTGTGTCCCCCTCCCCCCCCCCAGGCGGTGGAGCGGGTGCTGTACCCCCATCTCCCCACCTACTGGACCAACCTCCAGGCGGTCCTGGATGATTATTCCGTGTCCAACGCGCAGGTCAAGGCTGATGGGCACAAGGTCTACGGGGCCATTCTGGTGAGGGGGGGGCTGGGGTGGGGGGGTGGGGGGGGTGGGTTGACCCATCCCTCCCCCTCACCATCCCCCCCCCCCCCAGGTGGCTGTGGAGCGCTTGCTGAAGATGAAGGCGCTGCAAGCATCGGGGGTCCCGCGGCGCGAGGGGTCCCCCGTCACAGCCCCAAGCGGGACCCCCCCACCCCCACCCCAGAGCCGGCTGTTGGCTTGGGGCGCCCCCTCCAGCTGGGGGGGGGCTTGGGGGGGGCCCCCCTTCGTCAGCATCCCCGTGCCCCCCCCTCTCCCTCCACGACATGTACCGGGAGCTCTACGTTTTCTTCGGCGACAGCTTGGCCACCCGTTTCGGCACCGGTTTGCCACCCCCTCCCCTCCCCCCCTCCCCCCCGAGACCCCCGAAGGAATCCGCAAAGACACCCCCCCCCCGGCTTTTGGGGGGGATGGGGCGACGCAAGATGCCCCAACTGACCGCCAGCGCCACGGTGAGCCCCCCCCAGCCACGAGGAAAGCCCCCGGCCGGACCCCCTGCCCCCCCCTCCCCCGCCCCGGGGCGACCCCCCCTCCATCGCCCGGCTAACCTCACGCGCCCCCGTGGTCCCCCCGGCAGCCCCCCCCCCATCGGCCGGGGACGAGGGATTTTTTCCAAAAATGTCGTTTTACGCCCCGGGGACCCCCCAGGTTCAGTTTTCTCATCGCGGGGCGTCAGACCGGGCGCCGCTGCCCCGGGCGCCGTTTCCAGACCTTTTCCCACAATATCACGGAACCGGACATATATCGCGATCCCAGAAGTTACCATGATCGGTCGGACCACCCGGCCGGCCCGACGCTGGCCACGGGCTGAGTATTCCCTGCAGCTCCTGCTCTGAGCGGGGGGGGGGGCGGGGGGGACCCCCCCCCAAAAAAAATAAATGGGTATTGGGTGATGGACCCCCACCCACCCCAATAAAACCAGTACTGGGTGATGGACCCACCAATAAGCCTGGTGTTTGGTGCTGGAAACACGACACACCCCCCCCCCAGTAAAACCAGTATTGGGTGATGGACCCAACAATAAGCTGCCGGACCCCTCCCACTAAGCCCAGTACTGGGAGCCAGATCCCCCCCCGTAAGCCCAGTAATGGGTGTCGGATACCCCCCCCCAGTAAGCCCAGTACTGGGTGCCAGATCCTCTCCCAGTAAGCCCAGTACTGTGTGCTAGGCCCCTCCCACTAAGCCCAGTACTGGGAGCCGGATCCCCCCCAGTAAGACCAGTACTGAGAGCCGGGTCCACCCCAATAATCCCAGTACTGGGAGGTGGATCCCCCCCCCCCAGTAAGCCCAGTACTGGGAGCCGGACCCCTCCCTAGTAAAGCCCAGTACTGGGTGCCGGACCCCTCCCAGTAGGCCAGTACTGGGTGCCGGACCCCTCCCAGTAAGGCCAGTACTGGGTGCCGGACCCCTCCCAGTAAGCCCAGTGCTGGGCACCAGACGCCCCAGTAAGCCCAGTGCTGGGCGCCAGACGCCCCAGTAAGCCCAGTGCTGGAAGCCGGACCCCCCCAGTAGGCCCAGTACTGGGTGCCGGACCCCTCCCAGTAAGGCCAGTACTGGGTGCCGGACCCCTCCCAGTAAGCCCAGTGCTGGGCGCCAGACGCCCCAGTAAGCGCTGTGGGCGGTCAGGGCGCGGCGGCCGGCAGGTGTCGCTGTGTCCGCTATACAGGGCCCCTCCCCGGATGGCCAATGGCGTTTGGCTGATGACGTAATCAGCCGGAAGTGACGTTGTACCCAGCCTATATAAGGCCGCGCCACTCGCCGGTAAACGCCATTTCCGGTCCGCCACATCCGCGTCTGTGCGCTGCGGCCCGAGCGGGCTGGGGTTGGTCGCGGTGCCGTTCCCGAACCAGGTCGCCACGCCTGCGAAGGCGACAAGTGGTGCCGAAACCCGGGAATTACTCGCCTGGAACCGGATGAACGGCGGCCGGAGCGGCTGGACCAGCCCGGCGGGGGGGACGCTCCCGGACCAGCAAGGAGGATGGAAGGCCTTGTGAAGGTCGTATCACAATTACATAAGGAATGGGGTATTGATTGTAAACCCAAAGGTTTTACTCTTGTCGTTGTGAGGCTTTTAGAAATCGGGTCAGTGATATTCTCCACCCTGAAGTGTGGGATAAGTGTGCTAAAGCGTTAGCCGAGGAGACGATGTCCTCGGGTTGTGGGGAAAAACCTTAAGTCGTGGGGGAAAGTTGTACAGGCCCTGCAGAAGGCTCTACAAGAGCAAGACCTGGATGGCGGCAAAGGTCTGTTCGTTGGTCACCCCGAAAGCAGGATTCGGGGCCGCCACACAGACTTTGCACCCCCTGGCGATGATGCTTCCGCTGAGCCTAAAGATCTGCGAGAGGGCGACACGTCCCCTCCATCCCCGAACCCCGTCCCGCTTGCGGAGGGACAGAAAGGAGCGAAATCCTTCTGGGGTGGGTTGGTTGAGGAGGCCAGGGGCGCCGCGGGGAAACCAGAGTCTGAGGAAGTCTGGGCCACACCACCGCCCTGTGCGCCCAGGATGGCACCGGGCGGAAAACGGAAGGGGGGGGGAATAGGGGCACCAGCACAGGGCCCCCTGAAAAGCTCAACCAATACAGTGGATAGTTCCGGGAAAACCGTCACGTGCATTCTCTCCAGGAGTCGAGCGCCTTGGTAATGTCGTCGTGAAAGGCAGAAAACTCGCCCCAAGACACCTAAGCATCGAACCCCAGGATGTACCTACCCTTCCGCAACACTCCCAGCGCGATCGGTGGCGATGTCAAGTATCTGGCCGTAGCCCTCGTCGGATTCGGTGGAGAAGTCCGGTGCGTTACAAAGCCCCCGGACTGAAATGCAAACAATTGTCGATCAACCTCCCACGAAGATCGTGGACCGGCCCCACAGGGACCGACGGTCTTCACGGATGCATCCTCGGCGACCTCAACCGCGGCGGCGGTATGGCAATCGGGAGAATGGCACTGCATTAAAATACCGATTGTGCGCTTTCAGTCCGGCAGTTAGGAGCGACGGCCGTAGTACTGGCGTGTGGGCTGTTTCCCAATGGAACACCTCAACGTAGTGACCGATTCGATTTCGTGGCCGAGCTTTGCTTAGCCACGTCGGGGCCCGGCGTGCCGACATCCACAGCAGCTCTAATGCTGGAAGAAGCACTTTTTTTCCCCAAAAGGGCACCGTATCGGTCATCCACGTCAACAGCCACAACCCGATCAAAGGGTTTTTCCAAATCGGTAATGACAAAGCAGACGCCGCTGCAAAAGGGTTGTGGACACTAAGAGATGCCCGTCAGCTACACGAGTCTCTCCACATCAGAGCTAAAGCCCTAGTGAAGAAATGCGGGATCTCAGTCAGTGACGCGAAACCATAGTAGCCACGTGTCCCCACTGTCAAAAACACCACTGTGGTCCAGTGGAGTCAACCCCAGAGGTCTTAAGGCCTCCGAGGTGTGGCAGACGGATTTTACGCTCTGTCAGTTGCTGAAACCTCGAGCGTCTAGCGGTAACCATAGACACATATAGTGGAATGATCGTAGCCACACAACACCTTAGGACCGGCTCCAAAGCGACCATCCAACATTGGTTGACGGTCATGGCGTGGCTTGGCATCCCTAATCAGATCAAAACAGACAACGGTCCGAACTTCGTCTCTAGATCAGTCCAGGCATTTGCTTTGAAATGGGGTATCACCCTAACACACGGCATTCCGTATAATAGCACAGGACAAGCTATAGTCGAACGAGCGAATCAAACTCTGAAATCTAAATTGGAGGTATTAGCAAAACCAGAAGGTTTTACCAACGCCATACCCCCGTGAGACCAAGCACGCCTACTAGCGACCGCTCTTTTAGCGTTAAATCAATTCCCCAGGGGGGAGGTGACTAGCCCCCCCAAAAACATTGGGCCACTCGAGCGCTAGAAAAGGCCCGTTGGTCATAATTAGAAATGACTGGGAGAATGGGAACAAGGGCGGAGGCTAGTCCTTACAGGGTGAGGGGACGCCGCTGTCAAAAAAGATGGCAGAGTCAAGTGGTGTTCGCTTAAAGTCCATTAACCGGACCTCCAGAATAAAGCTAATGAAAACCGTGAGTTTTGTCCACAGGACCGGATCATCGGACCCCCCCGTGACCCGTACGCCCCGGTGGCAAGAGAAGACGACAAGTCGGCAAGCGGCCTGACCGCACGTGGGAGCTCTGCACCGGCAGAGGCCAGACAACGGCGAAACAGCCCCCACAGGGGGGGGGCTGCGATGGTTTGGGGTGATTTTAATTTTGGGGTTCGTAACGCCTTCTCATGGCTCCTACGAGCATCAACCATGGGAATGGGTGTTGGTGAGATGGAAGGATCAGAAGATACTACAAAAGATTGTTACCCCGGGGCCCCCCAGCTTTCGGGCGTCCCTCTGTGACCTCATCCCCTCACCCCCCTGTTTGAATACCGCCATGTATTATATGTGTCCCAGCTCTAACCCCGGCAAATCTTACTGTAACGTCCCTTATCAGTATTACTGTTCCTACTGGGGCTGCGAAACCATCGCGTCCGGCCGGAAGTAGCGACGTCAGACCCGTTTCTTAAGACCAGTGGGGGCCAACAGCTGCACCCCTGGGACAGTAGACGGGATGGGAGGACCAGTGCGCCGCGGCAGGGGGTTGCGGCGAATGAGGAGACGGACGCAGCTTGATGCAAGCAAATGTCAATGTATTGTACAGAAGCACGAGGTTTTCTACACTTTCAGAAGCTGCGCGTTTGAAACAGATTGGTTCTTGAAGCTAAGCCTTGCATCCTAGGCAATCCCGATGGTGGTTAACTGCCAGCAATTAACAGCAAGGTGTTACCTTTCTTTAGCGCCATCCTTGGCACCATCCATCTCCCACTCCCCTGTGCTCTGTAAACAACTCCTCATGTTAATTGTTGTCTAGACAAGCTCGAGCACATTCCCCTCAGCTAACTGATTGCCACGCATGGTCCTAGTTTCCAGCCTGCTCCTGCATCTCCCCCTTCCTGTTGCACAAAAGAACCCCTGAAACCGAGCAAAAACAAGGCACAAGTAATAGAACAAATAAAAAACCAACTAAGACATGATATCAATGTCAAAATAACCCACTGTCCTTGTTCCGTACAATTTTACAATTTCCCCTTTTTGCTTTTTGAACAGCTAGTACCAGGTTTGCCATGTTCTGCAGGGCCCTTGCAAACATGACAGCAACCAAGGTAATAGCAAACAAACAATACTGCCAATTGAGTGAATGAATGCTAAAAAGGCTGAAATTTTCTCAGATTTTGATAACATGTTGCTGCAGTGGGGCGCCTAAAATCCACGCAGCACATACCATCAAATCCTCACAGCCATGTCCCTGAACCAACAACAAAGGCAGTAGCAATTTTGACTCACATTCTTAACTGCCTACCAAACAAGGTGATTTAACTCTTTAATGCTTTCCTACTGTTACTCTGGGTAAGAGAAGAACCGCTGCGACGTTCCTATCATAGCCTCCTACTACATTAACATCTACAGAAACAATTATCGACAAAGTGTAAACAATATCATCTTCTTTTTTAACATTATACATAGATGGAAGGGCACACCAAACAAGAACTGGTTCAATCAAAAAGTTCGAAACATCAAACATCGCATGCCTTCTTGAACACACCTCTGGGGTCATTCCCTTCATTCCCTCTCTTTTATGCAAAGAGAGACACTTTACCATAACAGAGAAGCCCCTATTTACATCTCTGAGCCCGGACACAAACCGCAGCTGTATGCGCCACCAGGCTCAGGGCAGAAATCATTCATGTAGTTACATAACTATATCTAAACAGTAATCTTCACACAGTTTTTATTTCATTCTGTAGGGTCGGTGTCGGTATCAGTTGTCTGCAATAAAGGTTCACGGAAAGGTCTTACATTCTTCGCTGGGATCCATCTAGGTCCTTTTTCTGTAGAGACACAAGCATAACCTTTTCCCCATGTAACAAGAGGATATGGTCCCATAATTTTACCTGTTTCTGGATCTCGGACCAATACTGGGGCTTTAACCCGTGCCTCGAAGGAGGCATTTGCAGTAAATGTCGAACTATCGGTGGATTGTTATCTATTAAAGAACAATTCAAAAAATTAAAAACATACAATGCTTTCTGTAACCGTTCCTCCGGAATAGCCATTCCCATTCCCCCTTTTTGTTGTTGTAATAAACGTTTCAGAGACTGATGAGACCGTTCAATGAGAGATTGACCGGTGGGGGAATGAGGAATGCCAGTAATATGAGTTACACCCCATAGGGCAAAAAAGGTTTTTATAGTGGTTGAAACATAAGCTGGACCATTATCTGTCTTTATCTTTAAGGGAATACCCAAAGTAGCAAAAGCACGCATTAAATGTCTACGAACATCTCGTGCCTTTTCTCCTGTGTGACAAGGCAAACAAGGCACCTGAAAATGTATCAATGGAAGAGTGGATATATTTAAGGTTACCAAATTCAGAATAATGTGTGACATCTGTTTGCCATAATGTAGGCTTTGTAATCCTCTAGGATTAACTCCTGTAGCAATTGATAGGAAAGAGTTTTTGGCAATCAGGACAGACAGCAATAATACTTGATGCCTGTTGAGAAGTAAGGTCAAACTGTCGCTTAAGAGCTCCAGCATTTTGATGGAAAAAAGAGTGACTTAGTTTAGCTTGTGCAATACGGTCTGGCAGTACTTGAACTGGTAATGTCAGTAGATCAGCTCGTCGATTGCCTTCTGCAAGAAAACCAGGTAGTGAGGTATGAGACCTAATATGCATAACAAGGCGCAGATCGAGTGTCCAAAAGGAAAATAAGTTCCTGTAACAGGGTAAAGAGTTGTGAATGTGAAACACTCCGCAGCACAGAAGCTCCAGCTCGTCTAACAATACCTGCAACATAAGCAGATCAGTAACAAGGTTGAGTGGTACGTTCCATTTCGGAAAACACGAACAACTGCATTCAGTTCTACTATTTGAGGTGAACCGGAGACTGTCTCTATGTCCGAGTCCCATCGTCTCCGTTGATCATCCCACCACAGAAGAACAGATTTATGTGATTTGCCTGATCCATCTGTAAAGACAGTAAGCGCCGGTAAGGGTTGTTCGCTTCTTCTGGGTTTTAACATCAGACGAAAGTCAATGTTAAACAGTTTGTGTGAAGGTGGATGGGAAGTTATTTGGCCTGTATAGTCGGCAAGTGCCATAACAAAGGTGTCTGATTGCTGATAAAGCCATTTAAGTATACTGTTGTTATTGGTAGACAAATACAGACAAAATCCTTCCCTGATAAGGTTAACAGGCGTGATCTAGCTTTAACAATCAGAGAGGCAAACATTTCATGTTGTGTCAAAATAGTTTTTGTAGACTGGTTAGGTAAAAAGATCCATTCAATAATTAACAGGGGTCCGAGTTCTGAAGGTCCCATTGAAATATCAGGGCATAGGCTGTCGTACAGGGTTTAAAATAATCAAGTAAAAATTCAGGGGCCCATCGGTGGGCCTGTCGAGAAGCGATAGCGAGGCAACCTTTTGTAAAGATGTATCTGCTTCAGGGTTAAGATTACGTGGAGAACAAAGATTAGTGTCCCCTTTTAGTAGGTCAAACAGGACCCAAGTCTGTATTAGAAATTCCCAATAATGGTCGAACCCAATTTATTGTTCCCAGTAATTTTTGTGCATCATGCAGGTTTCTTACATTGGTATTGATCTGCAATGGTTGAGGAATAATAGTTTGTGCTCTTATTCGCCAGCCCAGATATTTCCAAGGGGGAAACTTTGGACCTTTTCTGGTGCTATACAGAGACCTGCCGAATTCACGGCATCTGTGACAAGGGCTACAGCTTTCTCCATGACTTCGTGATGTTGTGCTGCCACTAAAAGGTCATCCATATAATGATACAATAACACAGTAGGCATAGCATTTCGGACAGGACTGAGTATTTTCGCAACATACCATTGACACATTGTAGGGCTATTTTTCATACCTTGTGGCAGTACAACCCACTGATATCTCTGCAACGGAGCTTGCATGTTGATGCTTGGAATGGAAAAGGCAAATTTTGGGTATCATCTAGATGCAATGGGATACTGAAAAAACAATCTTTAAGATCTATGACAGTTAGATGCCAGTGTCGAGGGATCATAGTTGGAGACGGGAGCCCGGGTTGGAGGGCTCCCATATCTTCCATAGCATCATTAATTTTTCTGAGATCATGGAGCAAGCGCCACTTGCCAGTTTGTTTTTTAATAACAAAAACTGGTGAATTCCATGGGCTGGTAGAGGGCACAATGTGTCCTTTGGACAGTTGTTCTGAGACTAAGTTTTGAAGTGCGCGAAGTTTTTCCAAAGGAAGGGGCCATTGATCCACCCAAATAGGAACATCAGACTTCCAAGTTATTTTTAGGGTGTCACGCACTTCAATGGCCCCATCTAAAAATGTGTACGGATAGACATTCCCCATTGTGACAATACATCACGTCCCCACAAAACCATAGGGACAGGCAGCACAAAAGGTTTAACAGAAGCCACATGTCCCTCTGGTCCTTGAATTTGAATTAGTTCCAAACTCTGACGACTATTACCGGTCCCCCCTATCCCAGCCAGTGCCTGAGAGACATTAGTCAGTGGCCATTGCGGAGGCCATTTGGCTTGAGAAATTACTGTGACATCAGCTCCAGTGTCAATGATCCCATTTAGTGCTATTTGTTGGTCATTGTAAATAAGGGTACACTGATACATAGGTCGCTGTGGAGAAATGGATTGTACCCACAAAATGTGAGGTAACCCTGTAGATCCAAAACTCCTCCTCTGCGGAGGGTGATCAGAGGTAAGAGAGCTTACCCCTGCCGGGATCAAAATCAATTGCGCTATTCTACTACCTTGAGGTATCGTACAAGGTGGAAATGGAGTCCATGCCATAATTTTAATTTCGTCCACACTGTCAGAGTCAATAACACCTGGTAAAACAAAGACCAGACAATGTTGTGGAAGATCTACCAATTAATAGAGCCTGTGTATCAGGGGGTAATGGTCCTTTGACATTTGTTGATAATAAATGAACCGAGGAATCGAGCAACGTTACTGTGTGTGGGTTGCCAGGTCCAATCCGCGCTGCCTGAGGTTGCTGGACAGAGACTTGAGGTGTCGGTGCTTCTCTCCGAGCTTGTTGAAATGTCAGCTGTGGCATTGTGTCTGCGCGCGTCGCTGCCCCGCGCTGGGTCGTTTCCCTGTATCGGTTGTCCCTGGAAATCATACTTAGATCGACATGATTAGCATAATGACGCCCTTTCCGACATGTCGGACAAACTCCAGGACCAGGAGGTTGTTGTTTTCCCCAGCCCGCGCAAGACAATTTCTCTTTAAATGGCCAGGCTTACCACAACCATAGCAATTCCCCACACCACGCATTGTTGCAAAAGCAGCAGCCATAGCTTCAAACTTATGGTCAACCGTACCGATTCGGTTACATGCTTCCACCATTTCCACCAGAGTGGGGTTTGGGTTGGGAAGAGACTTCAATAACTTTTACAATCAGCATTAGCATTTTCAACAGCTAGTTTTGTTAGCAATATATCCCGAGCTTCCGCATTATCTACTTGACGTTCCAAAGCCTGTTTTAGTCTATCAATAAACTGCATATAAGGTTCTCGAGACTCCTGAGTGATGTAGTAAAAGCTTTTTGGGCTTTTGTACATCAGGAACCTGGAAAAAAGCCTTTTTGCCTCTTCTCTAATTGCCTCGAGAGCCGCACGGGGGCAGTGTTGAGCCTGTGTTACCGGATCAGCACGTGCCCCGGTGCCCATAAGATGCTCTATTGTAATGCAGCTAATGCAGCATCATTATGATTGACATACGTGAGCAGGAGTGCTTGCAGTCCTCCTCTCCAATGCGACTCCCACAACGTTATACTGAGCTCGGGGTTAGTAACAATCGTGCTAAAGATTTCAAATCATGAGGAGTCATGATATAAGTATCAAACACAGAAGATAACAGGCTTATAAAATAGGGAGAAGAAATACCACGTTCCGTAACCGTGCGGCGCAGTTCTTAACAACCGAAAAAGAAGAGCCTCCCATCGTGCTCCCCCTGCCCGACCCTGAGAATACAAGACCGGAAGCAACTATAGTTTTAGCCATGTCCAAATCCCCCCTCCTTTAAGGCTGTTTCTTTATTTTGTCCACACATCACGTAGATCAGAGGGTATAAATCACGGTTCTTTTTCACGGTCTATCGGTCCTGGGTCAAAAGGATCTTCTTCTGGCGGATACCCCATGCATTGACACCCAGGGGTCTAGAGCACTGTGACTTAGAGGCTGATGAGGAAAGAGCTGTAGGAGCTTGCGATTCCTCCTCCTCTCCTTCCTCTGCTTTCATAGTCTCAAAAATAGCTCTCCACGAAGAGAGCAGATGGTGGGACTCAGTATTGCCTTTTGTCGCAGAATCCCACAATTTCACCCCTGTGTCGTCCCAAAGTTCCCGCGTAAAAATTGTAGATGCAGTCACTGCGGGCATATTTACTTGCACCCACCTGAGCATTGCTTTAAGGTCTTGTCCAGAGATATTTTTCTTATGTTTATTAAGAAGACCTTTCATAAGCTCATAAACGTCTCCTTCTGGGGACGAAGCCTGATTCCCCATTACGGATTCCCCACAGCTCACCTCTCACCTCCGGAGGGATTTCTGGCCGCCTCCTGCTTCCTTTCAGCAGATCATTCAAAGTTCTGTGGGATTCGCTGCATGTCGCTCAGATGGGCGATTCGAGAGCCCTTCACGTTAGATCCTTAAACGTATCACGTCGGGGTCACCAATTTGCGGCGAATGAGGAGACAGGACGCAGCTTGATGCAAGCAAATGTCGTTTATTGTACAGAGCACATTTTATACACTTTCAGAAGCTGCGCGTTTAAACAATTGGTTCTTGAGCTAAGCCTTGCATCTAGGCAATCCCTGATTGGTGGTTAACTAATTAACAGCAAGGTGTTGCCTTTCCTTGGCGCCATCCTTGGCGCCATCCGTCCCCCACTCCCCTGTGCTCTGTAAACAGTCTCATCATGTTGATTGTTGTCTAGACAAGCTGGAGCACATTCCCCTCAGCTAACTGATTGCCACGCGTGGTCCTAGTTTCCAGCCGCTCCTGCAGGGGGTTCGATAGATATGTGACTGCCAATATATTTTCTTAAACGGAACCAATGAAAACGACCTGGGATGGGCTATCGGCAAAACTTGGGGCGTTAGATACTGGCTACCCGCCAGATAGGGGGGGGCTGTTTTTTATTAAAAAACGGGAAGTAAAAAGCGGCGCAGCGATTGGCCCCAACGTCGTAATCAAAAGCGATAACCAGCAAAGCAAGCTTGCCGACTTCCACCCCCGTCCAACCGATCCCTTCCCAACCAAGCAAATAGTCCCCTCAAGCCAACCAAAGGTGAACTCTCACCATTTGCCCGACAAGCCATTTTTTAACGTGTTCGATGCCACCTTCCGGTCGCTGAATCAGACAAACCGGGATCTCACGAGTTCTTGTTGGTGATGTTACGACGTGTATCCCCTCCCCCCCCTTCTGTGAGGGCATTGCCCTCAGTGCTTCCTTTGACTGTTCGTCAACGGTAGCGCAACCCCGTGTCGGTGGGACGCACCACGGAACGGAATCACCCTGAACCAAGTCGGGGGCCTGGGCGTGTGTTTTGGTAATGCCACCCTGGCAAGCTGGGCTAGTGCTGTTTGCACAAAAACCGTTGCGGTTGACAAAACCCGTAAATGGGCGATCCCATCCGCACCCGCATGTGGATTTGCCACCAATCGGGGGGTAACCCCCTGTGTGTCACTTGAATTCCTTTTGATGACTCTGCTGACTTTTGCGTACAAATTTGGATCGTTCCCAGAGTCCTGTACCATCCAGAAGAAGAAATGTACCGTTATTGGGGAGAAACTAATAGCAGACTTCAAAAGAGAAGTGCTGACGGCAACCCCTGTGTGTCACTTGAATTCCTTTGATGACTCTGCTGACTTTTGCGTACAAATTTGGATCGTTCCCAGAGTCCTGTACCACCAGAAGAAATGTACCGTTATTGGGGAGAAACTAATAGCAGACTTCAAAAAAGAGTGCTGACGGCCGTAACGATAGCGTCGCTGCTGGTTTGGGAGCAGCCGGCACGGCCACGGGATGACCTCCCGGTGACCCAGCGACGAGCCTGTCTCGACTACAAGCCGCCATCGATGAAGACCTGCAAAAAAAAAAATCGAGAAATCCATCACCTTTCTGGAGCGATCCCTCTCCTCGCTTTCAGAGGTTGTTTTGCAGGATAGACGGCGATCAGACCTCCTGGTTATGCAACAAGGAGGCCTTTGTGCCGCCCTGGAAGAGGGATGCTGCTTTTCTGCTGACCACACCGGAGTGGTTAGAGACTCGATGGCCAAATGGAGAGATTGGCTCAAAGAAAAAGAGACGGGGAAGCCCAACAAGGTGGTTTGAATGATGGTTTAACCAGTCACGGTGGCTAAGCACCCTGATAGCCACCTTGGTAGGACCGATCGCGGTGATCCTGATGACATTGATCTTCGGACCCTGTATATTAAACAGGCTCGTGTCTTTCGTCGAGAGGCGGCTAGAAAAGATCAACATCGTGTTTGTAGAACACCAAACTGCTTTAAAAATGTACTTGGACAGTTTTTCCCCCAGTTATCCCAAGTTACACCCGTCACCCCAGTTACCGCCCAATTACCACTTGCTCGTGTGCCTTCTGGTTGTTATTGCGAAATTATGGTACGTTTTTAGAATTTTTGGTATTTTTAGCCTCTTTAGTTAAGCATAGTGTGCCTTAAGTCTTTTACCCAAGATCACGATATATTCTGTAAGATTGTTATATTCTAGCCCATTTAAATATGCACAGGGAGGGGGGAAATGTAGGTAGTTAGGGCGTGGCGGCCAGCAGGTGTCGCTGTGTAAGCCCAGTACTGGGAGCCGGATCCCCTCCCAGTAAGCCCAGAACTGGGTGCCAGACGCCCCCAGTAAGCCGAGTACTGAGAGCTGGACCCCCCCCAGTAGCGCAGTACTGGGACCTGGATCCCCTCCCAGTAAGCCCAGTACTGGGTGCCGGATCCACCCACTAAGCCCAGTACTGGAGCCAGAAGCCCCCAGTAAGCCTAGTACTGGGAGCCTGATGACCTCCCAGTAAGCCCAGTACTGGGAGCCTGATGACCCCCACTAAGCCCAGTACTGGGTGCCGGACCCCCCCAGTAAGATCAGTACTGGGAGGCAGATACCCTCCCAGCAAGCCCAGTACAGGTTGCTGGATCCCTCCCAGTAAGCCCAGTGCTGGGTGCCAGATCCCCTCCCAGTAAACTCAGTACTGGAAGCCGGATCCCCTCAGTAAGGGCAGTACTGGGTGCCAGATCCACCCAGTAAGCCCAGTAGGAGACAGATCCCTCCCAGTAAGCCCAGTACTGGGTGCGAGATCCTCCCCCAGTAAGCCCAGTACGGAGCAGGATTCCCTCCCAGTAAGCCCAGTACTAGGTGCCAGATCCCTCCCAGTAAGCCCAGTACTGGGTGCCAGATCCCCACCCAGTAAGCCAGACCCCTCCCAGTAAGCCCAGTACTGGGAGCCGGATCCCACGCAGTAAGCCCAGTACTGGGTGCGGAACCCCCCCAGTAAGATCAGTACTGGGAGCCAGATCCCCTCCCAGTAAGCCCAGTACTGGAAGCCGGACCCCCTCAGTAAGGACAGTGCTGGGTGCCAGATCCACCCCAGTGAGCCCAGTACTGGGAGCCGGACCCCCCATTAAGCCAGATCCCCCCCAGTAAGCCCAGTACTGGGTACCGGATTCCCTCCTCCTGTAAGTCCAGTACTGGGAGCCAGACGCCCCCAGTAAGCCCAGTACTGGGTGCCAGACCCCCCCAGTAAAATAAGTACTGGGAGCCAGATACCCTCCCAGTAAGCCCAGTACTGGGAGCTGGATGCCCTCCCAGTAAGCCCAGTACTGGGAGCCGGATCCCTTCCCCCAGTAAAATCAGTACTGGGAGCCAGATACCCTCCCAGTAAGCCCAGTACTGGGAGCCGGATGCCGTCCCATTAAGCCAGATCCCTCCCAGTAAGCCCAGTAGAGGGAGCCGGATCACCCCCAGTAAGCCCAGTACTGGAGCAGGATGCCCTCCCATCAAGCCAGATCCCCCCCAGTAAGCCCAGTACTGGTGCCGGACCCCCCCAGTAAGCCAAGTACTGGGTGCCAGATCCCTCCCAGTAAGCCCAGTACTGGAGCCGGATGACCTCCCAGTAAGCCCAGTACTGGGAGCCAGATCCCCTCCCAGTAAGCCCAGTACTGGGAGCCAGATCCCCACCAGTAAGCCCAGTACTGGGTGCCGGACACCCCCAGTAGCCCAGTACTGGGTGCCGGACCCCCCCAGTAAGCCCAGTACTTGGAGCCAGATACCCTCCCAGTAAGCCCAGTACTGGGTGTCGTATCCCTCCCAGTAAACCCAGTACTGGGTGCCAGATCCCCTCCCAGTAAGCTCAGTACTGGAAGCCGGACCCCCCCCAGTAAGCCCAGTACTGGGTGCCAGATCCACCCCAGTAAGCCCAGTACTGGGAGCCAGATCCCTCCCAGTAAGCCCAGTACTGGGTGCTGGATCCACCCACTAAGCCCAGTACTGGGAGCTGGAAGCCCTCCCAGTAAGATCAGTACTGGGTGCAGATCCCTCCAGTAAGCCCAGTACTGGGAGCCGGATGACCTCCCAGTAGCCCAGTACTGGGAGCCGGATGCTCTCCCAGTAAGCCCAGTACTGGGTGCGGAACCCCCCCAGTAAGACCAGTACTGGGTGTTGGATCCCTCCCAATAAGCCCAGTACTGGGAGCCAGACCCGCCCAGTAAGCTAGACCCCTCCCAGTAAGCCCAGTACTGGGAGCCGGATCCCACCCAGTAAGATCAGTATTGGGAGCCAGATACCCTCCCAGTAAGCCCAGTACTGGGTGTTGGATCCCTCCCAGTAAGCC
Organism: Falco rusticolus; assembly: GCF_015220075.1. NCBI lineage: Eukaryota > Metazoa > Chordata > Aves > Falconiformes > Falconidae > Falco > Falco rusticolus. The sequence goes on along the minus strand of NW_023618233.1, from coordinate 15,463 downwards.
CAGTACTGGGAGCCAGATCCCCCCCAGTAAGCCCAGTACTGGGTGCCAAATCCCCTCCCAGTAAGCCCAGTACTGGGTGCCAGATCCCTCCCAGTAAGCCCAGTACTGGGTGCCAGATCCCTCCCAGTAAGCCCAGTACTGGGTGGCGGACCCCTCCCAGTAAGCCCAGTACTGGGTGGCGGACCCCTCCCAGTAAGCCCAGTACTGGGATCTGCATCCTGTCCCAGTAAGCCCAGTACTGGGTGCTGGTCCCCTCCCAGTAAGCCCAGTACTGGGTGCCAGACGCCCCCAGTAAGCCCAGTACTGGGTGCCAAATCCCCTCCCAGTAAGCCCAGTACTGGGTGCCAGATCCCTCCCAGTAAGCCCAGTATCGGGAGCGGGATGCCCTCCCAGTAAGCCCAGTACTGGGAGCCAGATCCCCCCCAGTAAGCCCAGTACTGGGTGCCAAATCCCCTCCCAGTAAGCCCAGTACTGGGTGTCGTATGCCTCCCAGTAAGCCCAGTACTGGGTGGCGGACCCCTCCCAGTAAGCCCAGTACTGGGTGGCGGACCCCTCCCAGTAAGCCCAGTACTGGGATCTGCATCCTGTCCCAGTAAGCCCAGTACTGGGATCTGCATCCTGTCCCAGTAAGCCCAGTACTGGGTGCTGGTCCCCTCCCAGTAAGCCCAGTACTGGGTGCCAGACGCCCCCAGTAAGCCCAGTACTGGGTGTCGGATCCACCCACTAAGCCCAGTACTGGGTGCCGGATTCCCTCCCAGTAAGCCAGATACCCTCCCAGTAAGCCCAGTACTGGGAGCCGGAGCCCAACCAGTAAGCCCAGTACTGGGTGCCGGACCCCCCCAGTAAGATCGGTACTGGGAGCCAGATCCCTCCCAGTAAGCCCGGTACTGGGAGCCAGATCCCCCCCCAGTAAGCCAGATCCCTCCCCCAGTAAGCCCAGTACTGGGTGCCAGATCCCTCCCAGTAAGCCCAGTACAGGGTGCCGGATCCCTCCCCCCCAGTAAGCCCAGTACTGGGAGCTGGATACCCTCCCAGTAAGCCCAGTACTGGGAGCCGTACACCTCCCAATAAGCCCAGTACTGGGTGCCAGAAACCCTCCCAGTAAGTCAGACCCCTCCCAGTAAGCCCAGTACTGGGAGCCGGATCCCCCACAGTAAGCCCAGTACTGGGTGTCATATCCCTTCCCATTAAGCCCAGTACTGGGTGCCAGATCCCTCCCAGTAAGCCCAGTACTGGGAGCCGGATGCCCTTCCAGTAAGCCCAGTACTGGGTGCCGGATCCACCCCCAGTAAGGCCAGTACTGGGAGCCGGATGCCCTCCCAGTAAGATAAGTACTGGGAGCCGGATGCCCTCCCAGTTAGATAAGTACTCGGAGCCGGATGACCTCCCAGTAAGCCCAGTACTGGGTGCCAGATCCCTCCCAGTAAGCCGAGTACTGGGAGCTGGATCCCCCCAGTAAGCCCAGTAATGGGTGGCGGACCTCTCCCAGTAAGCCCAGTACTGGATGCCCCCCAGTAAGCTGACTATTGAAAGCCGGACCCCCCCAGTAAGTCCAGTACTGGGTGCCGGAAACCCCCCCACTAAGCCCACTATTGGGAGCCAGAACCCCCCCAGTAAGCCCAAAACTCGGTGCCCGAACTCTCCTATATGCGGGCGGGGCGATGCTTCAGCACCACCCCCCGGGGCGGGGCCACGAGCGTCCGCGGCGCTCATTGGGGCGGCCCCGGAGGGGGCGCGGCCCGAACGAAACGCGGCCGGGAGCAGTGCGTGACCACGGCCAGGAGGCGCGGCCATGCAAATGAGGGGCGCTCAGCGGTGCGGGCCGAGCGGGAGGCGCGGCCATGCAAATGCGAAGCCGTCAGCGGCCCGCGGACACGGCTACGGGGCGTGGCCATGCAAACGAGCGGCGCGCAGCGCGGCCGCGGAACCGCAAGCCCGGGGGGCGCTGCGCGGCGGGCGGCAGAGGCAGCGCGCTCGGTCGGTCTGTTCGTGAACCAGCAAGTAGCGCCCCGAGGGGCGGCACCGCGCCCGGCGGCACTGCAGGGCCGGGGCGATGCGCGGAGGGGGGAGCGAGCCCCGCACCCAACTCCCGCGCCCAAAAATCCGTTTAATATAAGTCCTCGCTCGAGGACGTATCAGATATTAAACTGATAAGAACAGATACTACACTTGATCTTAGCCAAAAGGCCGAGAAGCGATGCCACGCCCACCGCGCGCCACGCGCCACCCGCACCCCCGCTGCCCACCACAACACGGACACCCCGCACACGACGCCCCACCGGGCCCGCCACGCGCCCCCGACGTCCCCGCGCGCTGGGGGGGGCCCGCGCCCCCCGCGCCCCGCTACGCCCCCGGCCCCGCCGCCCCCGGCGCTCCCGGCGGGCCCCGCGCGGGTGCTGGGTGCCGGATCTGCATAGCCCCGCCCACAACCAACCCTCTGCCCTCCGTCGTGCCCGCCCTGAGCTCCGCGCCCCGCGGATCGGCCCGCCGCACCCTGATTGGCCCCCTGCCCCGCCCTCTTGCCGGCTATTTGCATAGTCCGCGCTGTGATTGGGCAGCGAGCGCCCCGCCCCCGCATTGCCCCTCCCCTGGGAGCATCCCCGAGTTTTGTTCTGGCTCATTTTAACCAATTTCAGGGTGGTTTGACCCGTTTTGGGTGACTCTGAGGCGTTTATTTAGATTCTCCTGGTGTATTCCTGCCCATTCGGGTCCATTTTAACCTTTTCTGGTGCGTTTTGGCCCATTCTCCCGTAGTTTGGCCCATTCTGGTGGATTACATATTTTGGTCCATTCTTGTTTATTTTAACCTATTCTGGTCCATTTTGAGCCATTCCGGGGCACTTTGGGCTCTTCCGGTGCCTCTCTACCCATTTCGGTGCACTTTAACCTATTCCAGTGGATTTTGGCCCATTCTGGTCCATTTTGGTCTGTTCTTTTGTATGTTAACCCATTCCGGTGCCGTTTGGCCCATGCCGGTGTTTTGGCTCTTTCCGGTGGATTTTAACCCGTGCTGGTGAATTTCGGCCAATTCTGGTACATTTTAAGCCATGCCAGTGCGTTTCGGCCAATTCTGGTGCATTTTGGTGCATTTTGGCCTTTCCACTGCATTTGGAGTCTTCTGGTGTATTTTGGAGCTGTTCTGGGGCATTTTGGCTTCTTCTGGTCCAGTCCTGGGAGCCGGATGCCCTCCCAGTAAGCCCAGTACTGGGAGCCGGATACCCCCCCCAGTAAAACCCAGTACTGGGAGCCGGATACCACCCACAGTAAGCCCACTACCGGGAGCTGGATGCCCTGCCAGTAAGCCATGTACTAGGTGCTGGATCCCCCCCAGTAAGCCCAGTACTCGGTGCCGGATCCCTTCCTAGGAAGCCCAGTACCGCGTGCCGGATCCACTCCCAGTACGCCCAGTAGTGCGTGCCGGATGCCCCGCCAGTAAGCCCAAGACTGGATGCCGGAAACACCCAGTAAACCCCGTACTGGGAGCCGAATCCCCCCCAGTAAGCCCAGTACTGGGAGCAGGATCCACTCCCAGTAAGACAAGTACTGAGAGCCGGATATCCCCCCTAGTAAGTCCAGTACTGGGTGCCGTACGCCTCCCAGTAAGCCCAGTACTGGGTGCCGGAATCCCCCAGTAAGCCCAGTGCCCGGTGCCGGATTCCCCCAATATGCGGGCGGGGCGATGCTTCAGCGCCACGCCCCGGGGCGGGGCCACGAACGTCCGCGGCGCTCATTGGGGCGGCCCCGGAGGGGGCGTGGCCCGAACGAAACGCGGCCGGGAGCAGTGCGTGACCACGGCCAGGAGGCGCGGCCATGCAAATGAGGGGCGCTCAGCGGTGCGGGCCGAGCGGGAGGCGCGGCCATGCAAATGCGAAGCCGTCAGCGGCCCGCGGACACGGCTACGGGGCGTGGCCATGCAAACGAGCGGCGCGCAGCGCGGCTGCGGAACCGCAAGCCCGGAGGGGGCGCTGCGCGGCGGGCGGCAGAGGCAGCGCGCTCGGTCGGTCTGTTCGTGAACCAGCAAGTAGCGCCCCGAGGGGCGGCACCGCGCCCGGCGGCACTGCAGGGCCGGGGCGATGCGCGGAGCGGGGGGAGCGAGCCCCCGCACCCAACTCCCGCGCCCAAAAATCCGTTTAATATAAGTCCTCGCTCGAGGACGTATCAGATATTAAACTGATAAGAACAGATACTACACTTGATCTTAGCCAAAAGGCCGAGAAGCGATGCCACGCCCACCGCGCGCCACGCGCCACCCGCACCCCCGCTGCCCACCACAACACGGACACCCCGCACACGACGCCCCACCGGGCCCGGCACGCGCCCCCGACGCTCCCCGCGCGCTGCCGGGGGGGCCCGCGCCCCCGGCGCCCCGCTGCGCCCCCGGCACCGCCGCCCCCGGCGCTCCCGGCGGGCCCCGCGCGAGTCCTGGGTGCTGGATCTGCATAGCCCCGCCCACAACCAACCTTCTGCCCTCCGTCGTGCCCGCCCTGAGCTCCGCGCCCCGCGGATCGGCCCGCCGCACCCTGATTGGCCCGCAGCCAATCTGATTTGCATGGCCACGCCTCTCATTTCCACTCCTGTATGGAGCCCGCCCTGAGCTCCGCGCCCCGCGGATCGGCCCGCCGCACCCTGATTGGCCCGACCTGCCCCGCCCTCTTGCCGGCTATTTGCATAGTCCGCGCTGTGATTGGGCAGCGAGCGCCCCGCCCCCGCATTGCCCCTCCCCTGGGACCCTCCCCGGTTCTGTTCTGGCTCATTTTAAACCAATTTCAGGGTGGTTTGACCCGTTTTGGGTGACTCTGAGGCGTTTATTTAGATTCTCCTGGTGTATTCCAGTCCCATTCGGGTCCATTTTAACCTTTTCTGGTGCGTTTTGGCCCATTCTCCCGTAGTTTGGCCCATTCTGGTGGATTACATATTTTGGTCCATTCTTGTTTATTTTACCTATTCTGGTCCATTTGAGCCATTCCGGGGCACTTAGGGCTCTTCCGGTGCCTCTCTACCCATTTCGGTGCACTTTAACCTATTCCAGTGGATTTTGGCCCATTCTGGTCCATTTTGGTCTGTTCTTTTGTATGTTAACCCATTCCGGTGCAGTTTGGCCCATGCCGGTGTATTTTGGCTCTTTCCGGTGGATTTTAACCCGTGCTGGTGAATTTCGGCCAATTCTGGTACATTTTAAGCCATGCCAGTGCGTTTCGGCCAATTCTGGTGCATTTGGTGCATTTTGGCCTTTCCACTGCATTTGGAGTCTTCTGGTGTATTTTGGGGCTGTTCTGGGGCATTTGGCTTCTTCTGGTCCAGTCCTGGGAGCTGGATCCCCCCCCAGTAAGCCCAGTACTGAGAGCCGGATGCCCTCCCAGTAAGCCCAGTACTGGGATCCGGATACCCCCCCCCAGTAAAACCCAGTACTGGGAGCCGGATACCACCCACAGTAAGCCCACTACTGGGAGCCGGATGCCCTGCCAGTAAGCCATGTACTAGGTGCTGGATCCCCCCCAGTAAGCCCAGTACTCGGTGCCGGATCCCTTCCGAGGAAGCCCAGTACCGCGTGCCGGATCCACTCCCAGTAAGCCCAGTAGTGCGTGCCGGATGCCCTGCCAGTAAGCCCAAGACTGGGTGCCGGAAACACCCAGTAAGTCCAATACTGGGTGCCGGAAACACCCAGTAAGCCAAGTAGTGGAAGCCGGATCTCCCCCCCAGTAAGCCCAGTACTGCGTGCTGGATTCACCCCAGTAAACCCCGTACTAGGAGCCGAATCCCCCCCAGTAAGCCCAGTACTGGGAGCCGGACGCCCCCCCAGTAAGCCCCGTACTGGGAGCAGGATCCACTCCCAGTAAGACAAGTACTGAGAGCCGGATATCCCCCCTAGTAAGTCCAGTACTGGGTGCCGTACGCCTCCCAGTAAGCCCAGTACTGGGTGTCGGAACCCCCCCACTAAGCCCAGTGCCCGGTGCCGGATTCCCCCAATATGCGGGCGGGGCGATGCTTCAGCGCCACGCCCCGGGGCGGGGCCACGAACGTCCGCGGCGCTCACTGGGGCGGCCCAGGAGGGGGCGTGGCCCGAACGAAACGCGGCCGGGAGCAGTGCGTGACCACGGCCAGGAGGCGCGGCCATGCAAATGAGGGGCGCTCAGCGGTGCGGGCCGAGCGGGAGGCGCGGCCATGCAAATGCAAAGCCGTCAGCGGCCCGCGGACACGGCTACGGGGCGTGGCCATGCAAACGAGCGGCGCGCAGCGCGGCTGCGGAACCGCAAGCCCGGGGTGGGGCGCTGCGCGGCGGGCGGCAGAGGCAGCGCGCTCGGTCGGTCTGTTCGTGAACCAGCAAGTAGCGCCCCGAGGGGCGGCACCGCGCCCGGCGGCACTGCAGGGCCGGGGCGATGCGCGGAGCGGGGGGAGCGAGCCCCGCACCCAACTCCCGCGCCCAAAAATCCGTTAATATAAGTCCTCGCTCGAGGACGTATCAGATATTAAACTGATAAGAACAGATACTACACTTGATCTTAGCCAAAAGGCCGAGAAGCGATGCCACGCCCACCGCGCGCCACGCGCCACCCGCACCCCCGCTGCCCACCACAACACGGACACCCCGCACACGACGCCCCACCGGGCCCGGCACGCGCCCCCGACGCTCCCCCGCGCGCTGCCGGGGGGGCCCGCGCCCCCCGCGCCCCGCTGCGCCCCCGGCCCCGCCGCCCGCGGCGCTCCCGGCGGGCCCCGCGCGGGTGCAGGGTGCCGGATCTGCATAGCCCCGCCCACAACCAACCCTCTGCCCTCCGTCGTGCCCGCCCTGAGCTCCGCGCCCCGCGGATCGGCCCGCCGCACCCTGATTGGACCGCTGCTAACCGAGAGTTGCATAGCCCCGCCCAAATCAGTACTGGGCCCTTCACAGTACCCGGACCAGATCTACAGGTCCCTCGTATTAGCCCGCCGCTCCATGATTGGCCCGCTGCGCTTCCTAATTTGCATGGCCACGCCTCTCATTTTCTACTTCGGAATGGAGCCCGCTCTGACCTGAGCTGCGCGCCCCGCGGATCGGCCCGCCGCACCCTGATTGGCCCGCTGAAACAGAGGTTTGACTGTCCCGCCCTGCCCCGCCCCCTTGCCGGCTATTTGCATAGTCCGCGCTGTGATTGGGCAGCGAGCGCTCCGCCCCCGCATTGCCCCTCCCCCTGGGACCATTCTTGTTTATTTTAACCTATTGTGCGGTTTTTGAGCCAAGCCGGGGCACTTTGGGCTCTTCCGGTGTCTCTCTACCCATTTCGGTGCACTTTAACCTATTCCAGTGGATTTTGGCCCATTCTGGTCCATTTTGGTCTGTCCTTTTGTATGTTAACCCATTCCGGTGCAGTTTGGCCCATGCCGGTGTATTTTGGCTCTTTCCGGTGGATTTTAACCCGTGCTGGTGAATTTTGGCCAATTCTGGTACATTTTAAGCCATTCCAGTGCGTTTCGGCCAATTCTGGTGCATTTTGAAGGCATTTTGGGCCCTTGCACTGCATTTGGAGTCTTCTGGTGTATTTTGGAGCTGTTCTGGGGCATTTTGGCTTCTTCTGGTCCAGTCCTGGGAGCCGGACGCCTCCCAGCAAGACCAGTACTGGGTGCCGGATACCTCCCAGTAAGCGCAGCAGTTGCTCCTGGACCCCCTCCCAGTAAGCTCCGTACCGGCCACGAACGTCCGCGGCGCTCATTGGGGCGGCCCACGAGGGGGCGTGGCCCGAACGAAACGCGGCCGGGAGCAGTGCGTGACCACGGCCAGGAGGCGCGGCCATGCAAATGAGGGGCGCTCAGCGGTGCGGGCCGAGCGGGAGGCGCGGCCATGCAAATGCGAAGCCGTCAGCGGCCCGCGGACACGGCTACGGGGCGTGGCCATGCAAACGAGCGGCGCGCAGCGCGGCTGCGGAACCGCAAGCCCGGAGGGGGCGCTGCGCGGCGGGCGGCAGAGGCAGCGCGCTCGGTCGGTCTGTTCGTGAACCAGCAAGTAGCGCCCCGAGGGGCGGCACCGCGCCCGGCGGCACTGCAGGGCCGGGGCGATGCGCGGAGCGGGGGGAGCGAGCCCCGCACCCAACTCCCGCGCCCAAAAATCCGTTTAATATAAGTCCTCGCTCGAGGACGTATCAGATATTAAACTGATAAGAACAGATACTACACTTGATCTTAGCCAAAAGGCCGAGAAGCGATGCCACGCCCACCGCGCGCCACGCGCCCACCCGCACCCCCGCTGCCCACCACAACACGGACACCCCGCACACGACGCCCCACCGGGCCCGGCACGCGCCCCCGACGCTCCCCGCGCGCTGCCGGGGGGGCCCGCGCCCCCCGCGCCCCGCTGCGCCCCCGGCGCCGCCGCCCGCGGCGCTCCGCGCGGGCCCCGCGCGAGTCCTGGGTGCCGGATCTGCATAGCCCCGCCCACAACCAACCCTCTGCCCTCCGTCGTGCCCGCCCTGAGCTCCGCGCCCCGCGGATCGGCCCGCCGCACCCTGATTGGCCCGCCCTGCCCCGCCCTCTTGCCGGCTATTTGCATAGTCCGCGCTGTGATTGGGCAGCGAGCGCCCCGCCCCCGCATTGCCCCTCCCCCTGGGACACCCCCCCGGATTTTGTTCCCGCTCACTTTAACCTATTTCAGGGGGTTTGGGCCCATTTTGGGTGTCTCTGGGGCGTTTATTTAGATTCTCCTGGTGTATTCCTGCCCATTCGGGTCCATTTTAACCTTTTCTGGTGCGTTTTGGCCCATTCTCCCGTAGTTTGGCCCATTCTGGTGGATTACATATTTTGGTCCTTTCTTGTTTATTTTAACCTATTCTGGTCCATTTTGAGCCATTCCGGGGCACTTTGGGCTCTTCCGGTGCCTCTCTACCCATTTCGGTGCACTTTAACCTATTCCAGTGGATTTTGGCCCATTCTGGTCCATTTTGGTCTGTTCTTTTGTATGTTAACCCATTCCGGTGCCGTTTGGCCCATGCCGGTGTATTTTGGCTCTTTCCGGTGGATTTAACCCGTGCTGGTGAATTTTGGCCAATTCTGGTACATTTTAAGCCATGCCAGTGCGTTTCGGCCAATTCTGGTGCATTTTGGTGCATTTTGGCCTTTCCACTGCATTTGGAGTCTTCTGGTGTATTTTGGGGCTGTTCTGGGGCATTTTGGCTTCTTCTGGTCCAGTCCTGGGAGCTGGATCCCCCCCCCAGTAAGCCCAGTACTGAGAGCCGGATGCCCTCCCAGTAAGCCCAGTACTGGGAGCCGGATACCCCCCCCAGTAAAACCCAGTACTGGGAGCCGGATACCACCCACAGTAAGCCCACTACTGGGAGCCGGATGCCCTGCCAGTAAGCCATGTACTAGGTGCTGGGATCACCCCCAGTAAGCCCAGTACTCGGTACCGGATCCCTTCCGAGGAAGCCCAGTACCGCGTGCCGGATCCACTGCCAGTAAGCCCAGTACTGCGTGCTGGATGCCCCACCAGTAAGCCCAAGACTGGGTGCCGGAAACACCCTGTAAGCCAAGTAGTGGAAGCCGGATCTCCCCCCAGTAAGCCCCGTACTGCGTGCTGGATTCACCCCAGTAAACCCCGTACTAGGAGCCGAATCCCCCCAGTAAGCCCAGTACTGGGAGCCGGACGCCCCCCCAGTAAGCCCCGTACTGGGAGCAGGATCCACTCCCAGTAAGACAAGTACTGAGAGCCGGATACCCCCCTAGTAAGTCCAGTACTGGGTGCCGTACGCCTCCCAGTAAGCCCAGTACTGGGTGCCGGAACCCCCCAGTAAGCCCAGTGTCCGGTGCCGGATGCCCCCAATATGCGGGCGGGGCGATGCTTCAGCGCCACGCCCCGGGGCGGGGCCACGAACGTCCGCGGCGCTCACTGGGGCGGCCCAGGAGGGGGCGTGGCCCGAACGAAACGCGGCCGGGAGCAGTGCGTGACCACGGCCAGGAGGCGCGGCCATGCAAATGAGGGGCGCTCAGCGGTGCGGGCCGAGCGGGAGGCGCGGCCATGCAAATGCGAAGCCGTCAGCGGCCCGCGGACACGGCTACGGGGCGTGGCCATGCAAACGAGCGGCGCGCAGCGCGGCTGCGGAACCGCAAGCCCGGAGGGGGCGCTGCGCGCGCGGCGGGCGGCAGAGGCAGCGCGCTCGGTCGGTCTGTTCGTGAACCAGCAAGTAGCGCCCCGAGGGGCGGCACCGCGCCCGGCGGCACTGCAGGGCCGGGGCGATGCACGGAGCGGGGGGAGCGAGCCCCGCACCCAACTCCCGCGCCCAAAAATCCGTTTAATATAAGTCCTCGCTCGAGGACGTATCAGATATTAAACTGATAAGAACAGATACTACACTTGATCTTAGCCAAAAGGCCGAGAAGCGATGCCACGCCCACCGCGCGCCACGCGCCACCCCACCCCCGCTGCCCACCACAACACGGACACCCCGCACACGACGCCCCACCGGGCCCGGCACGCGCCCCCGACGCTCCCCGCGCGCTGCCGGGGGGGCCCGCGCCCCCCGCGCTCCGCTGCGCCCCCGGCCCCGCCGCCCGCGGCGCTCCCGGCGGGCCCCGCGCGGGTGCAGGGTGCCGGATCTGCATAGCCCCGCCCACAACCAACCCTCTGCCCTCCGTCGTGCCCGCCCTGAGCTCCGCGCCCCGCGGATCGGCCCGCCGCACCCTGATTGGCCCGCTGAAACCGAGGTTTGACTGTCCCGCCCTGCCCGCCCCCTTGCCGGCTATTTGCATAGTCCGCGCTGTGATTGGGCAGCGAGCGCTCCGCCCCCGCATTGCCCTCCCCCTGGGACCATTCTTGTTTATTTTAACCTATTGTGCGGTTTTTGAGCCAAGCCGGGGCACTTTGGGCTCTTCCGGTGCCTCTCTACCCTTTCGGTGCACTTTAACCTATTCCAGTGGATTTTGGCCCATTCTGGTCTATTTTGGTCTGTTCTTTTGTACGTTAACCCATTCCGGTGCAGTTTGGCCCATGCTGGTGTATTTTGGCCCCTTCTGGTGGATTTTATCCCGTGCTGGTGTATCTTGGCCAATTTTGGTGCATTTTGAGGTGTTTTGGGGCCTTCCTCTGCATTTGGACACTTCTGTTGCATTTTGGGGCTGTTCTGGTGTATTTTGGCTTATTCTGGTCCATTTTCACCCATTCTAGAGTATTTTGACACATTCTGGTGTTGTGTCTGCTTTTCTGGTGCATTTTAACCTGTTCTGGTTTATTTTGGCCAATTCTGGTGCATTTTGGCCCATTTTGGGTAATTGCAAAATATTTTAAGCTATTCTGGTGTATTTTGGCCCATTTTCAGTGATTCCTGTGTATTTTAACCCATTCTGAGTCATTTTGGCCAATTCTGGTGTATTTTGGGCAATTCCAGTATATTTTAACCTATTCTGGTGTAATTTGGGCAATTACAGTGAGTTTTGGAGCGTTTTGGTGTATCTTGGGCAATTCTGGTGTATTTTAGGAAATTCTGATATATTTTGGAGCATTTCGGGTGATTACAGTGTATTTTGGCCCATTTCGCATAGTTCCTGGTGTATTTTAAATTATTGTGGTCTTTTTTGGCCATTTTGGGCGATTCCAGTGTATTTTGGGTGATTCCAGTGTATTTTGGGTGATTACAGTGTATTTTGGCCCATTTTGGGCGATTCCAGTGTATTTTAACCTATTCTGGTGCATTTTGGCCCATTCTGGTGTATTTTGAGCTATTGGAGTAATTTTAACCTATTCTGGTGTATTTTGGTCCATTTTGGTGCATTTTGGGAAATTCCAGTGCATTTTAACCTTCCCTGGTGTGTTTTGGCCCATTTCAGGCGATTCTAGTATATTTTAACCTATTCTGGGGCATTCTGGCCCGTTCTGGTGTATTTTAAACCTTTTGCGGTGCCATTTTACGGGTGATTTTGGTGCCATTTAACCCATTCCGGTGCCACCAAGGGGGGCCCATCCCCCATGTCACCCCACTGCGCAGCCAGACGAGGGGGTGAGTCACAGTTTATTTTAGGGGGGGGCTCCAACAGTCCCAGCCCCCCCCCTTTCAAGTCCTATAGCTTGCGGTAGGCGCCGACAGTGATGTCGAAGAGGCGGGGGTTGCAGAGCTGCCCCCCCCTTATCCAGCAGGAAGTAGAAGGGTCGGCCCTTGACCTTGAGGGGGATGGCGGCTGGCACCTCGGAGCGGTGAGCGCGGCAGGAGACGTGGCGTAAGGGGACGGTGAAGGTGGGGCCCTGCCCCACCCCCAGGGGGCCGTGGGTGCTGATGGTCACCTCGGTGCCCCCCCTCAGCAGGGTCACCCGCCGGACGGCGCGCAGGGGGAACAGGCAGCCGGCCCCCACGATCAGGGAGCCTGGGGGGGGGGGGGGGGGGCAGGGGCTTTGTGTTAGTGTGGCCCCCAGGGTGGGGAATGAGTGCACCCCCCAGCTCCCCTGAGCCCCCCCCAGCTCCCCCCCGGGGCCAAGCCCCCCAGCACCCCGACCCTCCCCATGCTCCCTGCAGGCCCAAGACCCCCCTAATACCCCCCCCCACCGGGCCCCCGCTCCCTCCACGCTCAAGACCCCCCCTGCTCCGCCCGGTGCCTGGACCTGACTCCCTACCCCCCGCCCCCCAACGGACCCAGGCCCCCTGTGCTGCCCCCAGGGCCGAGCCTCCCCCGGCTCCCCTAAACCCCCCTGATGCTGCCAGACCCGCCCCCCCCCCCGGGCCCGGGCCCCCTGCGCTCCCCCCGGGCCGATTTCCCCTCCCCAGACCCCAACCCCCCCGCTCCCCTGGCTCAAGCCCCCCTCCAGGCCCGACAACCCCCCTGTGGCCCAGGCCCGCTCCCCCTACCATGACCACCCCCCCCCCCCGTCACCGGTACCGAGGGTGAGGCAGGAGGCGGTGAAGCCGAAGCGCCATTTGTTGTCGCGGGGCCGGAGCGGATCGTCGGTGTCGGTGCCGGGCGCGGGGCGCAGCGCGGTGAAGGCGAAATGAGCCAGGTAGGCCCAGAACAGGCCCTGCCCCGCGCAAAACAACCCGGCCAAGCGGAAAAACCGGCCCCGTTCGTGCCGGAACAGCACCACGTCCCGGGGCACCGCGGCCGCCGCTTCCAGCGCCGCCCGGGCCCGCTCCGCCGCCGCCATTCCTCTCGCTTCACCCCGACTTCCGGGGTCACGCCCCCAAGGGGTCACTTCCGGTGTCAGGCACCCCTTGCCTCGACTTCCGGCGCCCTCCGCCCGGACTTCCGGCGCCGTCCGCCATCTTTGCGTTGGGCGTGAAGCGCCGCCGCCCTCACCCCGCTCTCTTAAAGGCGCCGCGCACCCCGCCCGCCCCGGCGTTGAAACGGGATCGATTTATTTTATTTATTTACAAACAATTGGGAACAAAAGGCCGGGAAAAGGGGGGAGGAGGGGGGGCAGGAGGGAGGGGAAGGGAGGTGCCGCTCACTTCAGAAACGCCACCTCTGGGATTTTCCCTTCCAGCTGTTAAAAAAAAAAAAAAAAAAAAGGGGGTGGGGGAGGGGCTCAATGTGGTGTGCCCCCCTGGGGAGGGGGGATGGGGGGGGTGGAAAGCCCCCTGCCCCCCAAAACCCCACCTTGAGCTGGTGAAGACCTGCCCGGCCCTTCCGTAATCCCAATCGTTATCCTGGAGACACCTGAGGAATGGGGAGGGGGGAAAAAAAAAATAAAAAAATGATGGAGAGGGGTGGGGCTCCTTCCTCCCCCCCCCCCCCCCCCCCCCAAAAAAAAAAAAAACCCAAAAAACACTTCTGCGACCACTCGAGGTTCATGCCAGACTGCATGGAGAAGGCGGCCAGCATCTCCTGCTGCTCGCCCGAGAGGGTGGGCACGGGGCTGGAGGAGGGGGTGGGGGCCGGCATGACGAAGGCTTTGCGGATCTCCTCTTGCTGGCGTTCCTAACGAAGAGCTCGTCGTTAACGATGCACAACCTGGGGGGGGGAGGGGGGGAGGCAGATTAAATGAGGAAGGGGGGGGGGAGGTGAAGGGAGAGGACCCCCATGCTCCCAACGCCCCCCCCCCCGCCCCGGCACCAAAAAGCTTGGGGGGCTTTCACAATCTAGATGATTCCGTAATTAATAATGACGCTGATTAATTATAGGAATGGTCCAATACCAAGCTGATGGTCTCACAGGGTCTCCTCCAACCTAAACGATTCCGTAATTAATTATATAATGAATCTACACCAACCCAATGGTCCCAAAGGGTCTCCTCCAACTTAAACTATTAATTAATTAATTATATTGATGATCCCATACCAACCCAATGGTCTTAAGGAGTCTCCTCCAACCTAAACGATTCATTAATTAATTATATTAATGATCCTATACCAACCCATGGCCTGAAGGAATCTCCTCCAACCTAAACGATTCCATAATTAATTATTAATGATCTATACCAAGCCAATTGTCTTAAGGAGACTCCTCCAACCTAAATGATTCCATAATTAATTATATTAATGAATCTACACCAACCAATGGTCTCAAAGGGTCTACTCCAACCTAAACGATTGCATAATTAATTATATTAATGATCCTATACCGGCTCGATATCAAAGGGTCTCCTCCAACCTAAACAATTCCGTAATTAATTATATTAATGAATCTATACTAACCCAATGGTCTTAAGGGGTCTCCTCCACCTGATTCATTAATTAATTAAATTAACGATCCTATAGCAACCCAATGGTCTTAAGGAGTCTCCTCCAAACTAAATGACTGCATAATTAATTATATTAATGATTCGATAACAACCCAATGGTCTTAAGGGGTCTCCTCCAACCTAAACGATTCCGTAATTAATTATATTAATGAATCTACACTAATCCATGGTCCCAAAGGGTCTCCTCCAACTTAAACAATTAATTAATTATATTGATGATCCTATACCAACCCAATGGTCTTAAGGAGTCTCCTACAACCTAACATTCCGTAATTAATTATATTAACGAATCTATACCGAGCTGATGGTCTCAAAGGGTCTCCTCCAACCTAAACAATTCATTAATTAATTATATTAATGAATCTATAACAACCCAATGGTCTTAAGGAGTCTCCTCCAACCTAAACGATTCCATAATTAATTATATTAAATGATTCTGTAACGGCTCAATATCAAAAGGTCTCCTCCAACCTAACTGATTAATTAATTCATTAATTTAATGATCCTATAACAACCCAGTGGTCTCAAAGGAGTTTCCTCCAACTTTAATATAATTAATTAATTAATGGTTTATGATCCCATACCAACCCAATGGTCTCAAAGGGTCTCCTCCAACCTAAACGATTCATTAATTAATTATATTAATGATCCTATACCGGCTCGATCTTAATGGTCTCTTCCAATGTAACCGATTCCGTGATTAATTACATTACGATTTGTTACCGACTCGATCTCGAAGGGGCTTTTCCAACCTAACGATTCCACGGCTCGTTTAATTAATTAATCCCCCCCCACCTCCCCCATCTCAGGAGCCCCTCCCAACCTGCAGAACCCTCC
>NW_023618232.1:0-112992 GCF_015220075.1 Falco rusticolus | reverse complement strand
TGCATTCCCTGCGGGAAGGGTATTTTCTGAGATGGTAAACCTTTCCTGGGGAGGGGAAAACAGCAGGAGAGAAGAAAAAATATCACAAAGTTTTGACTTGGAAAGCAGAGTCTGGACCTCAGCAGGAAGAACTGTCACTCGAAAGGTCCTGCTGCGGTGCAAGAGCTCAGCCAGAGGGAGCCTGGATCAGCCCATGGTTTGTGTTTCAAGGAACAGCCGGTGAGAGTGGAGGTACCTCAGCGAAGGTATGGCAATGTTGGGGTGAGAGCAAGGCAGGGCAGCGAGATGGTGCCTACAGCCTGCAGGGAAACGGGGGCAGGGCTCCAACCATGCAGGACAGCCTGTGGTGAAGAGGGCAGAGAGCGCTGGCAAGGCTGGAAGGCACCAGTAGAACCCAGGTCGGTGTCCCCTTGGCTGTGGCAGCTGTCTCTGCCTCTGAGGGCCATGACAAGACATGATGTCCTCCGGCACGGGGGCATCGTTGCCTCCTTGCAGCCCCATGGGGAAGCTGGAAGTTGCTGTGCCATTGCTGTCCTTCACTGGGCATTGGATGCCCACCTTCCATGGTCCCCAGGAAGAGCCCTGAGCCCTCTGTGAGGGACAGCACCCACCTCCCCACAGGCTGCAGGTCACGGCTTGGCCTTTCTGCTTCATCAAGCAAGCCAAGGCTTTGCTCAGCAGCAGAGCTGCCTGCACAGCGCCTTTGCCTTCCTGCACTCACAGCCCCCAAGGATGGGCTCTAACAAGGCCATGGGGAGGCTTTCTCAGCCATGGCCCTCAGTGGGGCCCATTAACGCTTCCAGGGACTGTGGGCTTTGCTCCGGACTTGGTGTTCTTGAGAGGTTTCTTCAGGCTCCTCTGAACACCTGAAGTCCAGAGCACCACAGACACCCTGGGCTCATGACGAGGGAGAACGCCCTGACGAGCCCTGTCTCCTCCATCAGGGACATCTGGTCTTCAAGGCTTGAACACTTAATAAGTTTCAGAAGTATAGTTAAAGAGGAAGGCAGGTAATGACCACTATGGAGAAGTGATAGAAGACTTTTCCAATGGCAACTGATGCAGCATGCCTCCTGAGGCGTTGTGCAGGGGTGGGAAAAGCAGTCCCTGGAGCTAAACACTGCGTGGACAGCCTCACTCCTCACCTCCCCAGCCCCACTGTTTATCTCCTCAGCCCCATGGCACTTCCATCACTTGACATCAGACTTCTCCAACCAGCTCTGCAGGTGAATATAGGAAGTGCTTGGCAGTAATTATTGGCTGCTTTCCTTTAGAGAAGAGGGTGTAAACAGGAATAAAAGAGGGATTGCTTATCAGGGTGTGTGTTGGGGGAGTGGGTTACAAATTAATAAGTAAAAATAAATTTCTCAGCTGTCGTATTGTTAGTTCAAGCAAATCCCCATGAGGTCTATTGCCACTACTGAAGAGTTGCCCATAGGGAATATTAGAGACACTACTGACAGACAGTCCAACTTTTCCACACTGAACCTTAAAGCAGAAGCTACATAGGTAGAATGGATTGGAGTGATCACAGAGGAAGAGGAGAAAGGCATCTGGAGATGAACTTCTTAACCCAGAGCTGTAAATCAGGAAACCAGGACATCAGCCTATTCCAAATGTCTTCAATTTCATAGCAGGTGTGAACTTCCTGGGACTCATGACAAATATTAGGATGCTTCCATATTTTTTTTATATCTCTAGAAATTCTCCCACTATGACCTACGTATACGCAACAACTGGTATTCTCTGAGGGTTGCCCTCTGATGCCAGAGTTCACCCAGAGGGAGCCTGGATCGTCCCATGGCTTTGAGTTTCAAGGAACAAGCAGGGATGAGGGGAGAAACTTCAGAAAAGGCAGAGAAATGCGGGTGTGAGGGCTGGGTGGGAAAGCAAGGAAGAGTCCAACCCCCAGAGTGGAAAGAGGTGCCACGTGGACAGTGTAGGGCAACTTGCAGTGGAGATGGCCCAGGGCTGCAGCAAGGCTGAATGGCCCCACAGGGGGCTGAGGTCTCTGTCCCCCTGGCACTGGCAGCTGCCCATGTCACCAAGGCCTGTGACAGGAAACGTGATTTGGAGGGTCTTATGTTCTGCCCTCCAAGGGCCTGGGGGTCAGGGCTGGGTCTTTCTTCTTCATAAAAAAATCCAAACGTGTTTTGCAGCTTTACAGCCACCGACACAGTACCTTTACCCACCTGCAGGTCTGGCCTCTAATTAGCTACTCTAACGAGTCCATGGGGACGCTTTGTCAGCAATGGCCCTCAGCGGGACCCATCAATGTTTGAAGGTATTTTCAGTGTTGCTTCTGACTTACATTCCTTCAGTGGTTGGTTCAGTCTGCTCTCAGTAGCTCAGGTTCATGGCAGGAGCCCCCAAGGCCCTAATGAGGTATTTGCCTTTTTGTCATTTCCTTCAAGTCTTCAAGACCTGTGCAGCTAATTGAATCTGTTCCATTTGTGCAGATAAGAGAGAGGATTTCAATGTGCACTTCAAAATAATTTTTTTTTATTTCATAGGTTGTATTTTGCTACTTTTTAGGCTAGAGGGGAGGTTCTAGCAGCATTCTCCAAGTGATAATGATGCAGAGGGTCTCCTCAGCAGGTCTGGACTGGTAGGAAACACAGTCCCTTGGTGTCTGACACAGGATGGACAACGTTGCTCTGAATGTCCCCAAGACCACCCTTTTTCTCATTGTCCCCTGGGACTCACAGCCCTTCTCCTTACATCAGACTTCTCCCCTCATTTCTGCAGGTGGGTGCTGCAGCTCCTTTGCACCATCCCCCACCTGTTTGCCTTAGAGGACTGGCTGCACACAGGTGCAGAAGAATTATTCAGATCTGCAAGCACTGTGGAGAATGATCAAGTGTCATAAATAAGCCAACAGCCTCCACAAGCAGATGCCAATTCCAAGCTGTCTCTGGTGAGGTGCCTTTCTGCAAGGGACACTCTCATGAGAAATCTTTTAGGTGCTAGATACGGAAATATAGATCTAAACACAAGGGAAGGGTTGGGTAAGGAGACAGTTTGGCTGTGGGGAGACATGCAAGCTTTTCCTTCCTGAAGCTAAAAACAGCAACACAGGTGAGAGGTACCTAAAAGACCAAAGACTAAAGGGTGGAGAAAACTGGTGAATAACTGAAAGAGCCTTTGCTGAGACAGTCTGCGGAGAAGATGACTTGAGAAGTGCTCACTGTCTCCTGCTCAGGTGCACATACGTTAAAGATGGGAAACTTAAGGACAGGTGGTATAATTGTAGTAATAATGTTGAAGTTCTGGTATAAAATCAATATTTCCTTGAATATCGCTTTTGAAAGCTCCATGAATTGGCAGAGGTCACTTGTGAGAAAGGACGAGTAAATGTTGCAACTGTCTTGGAAGGAGTCCATAAGTGCAGCTTTGTGAGTGGTGTGAAGGGTGGTGAGAGGTGCGCTACCAGTTAGAGTCCCCTTGGGTGACATTTCTGGCACCGGAGCGGGTAACTGTCCAGGTGGATTGTCCAAGGGTAACTCCTGCCTCGCCAACCTGACAGCCTGCAGTTGTGCGTGAGGAGCTCCACAGTGGATGTCATTTCCCTCAGCTTCAGCAAAACTCTGCCCATGGTCTCCCTCAGCGTTCTGCCCACGTGAGGCCATGACACTCTGGGTGGGAACAGAAAGAGATGAGTAAAAAACCAGCGGGATGGTCAGGCTGAGAGAGCAGTGGGGAAGGGCTCACACCCCACCTGGAGGCCACTGGGACATCCTGGGGCAGTGTGGGCTGAAGAGGGTCCCAATCGGAAAGTCAGCCAAGTAACGACAATCGCACCAGTGTGGCTACATGTCGTCCTACTTTATGTAGCAACTTTGTCATATTTATACTTCTAATGCACTGTTCACGCGGCAGCTGCCTGACAGTCATTGGCTGTCGGTTACGTATTCATGTTACCTGTGCATTGGTTGTCATGCTGCAAGCGCCTAAGAAGGATGTGCTAACCTAGCGGTTTTCATATCTTGCTTGGCACCCGGCCTTGTTCTTGTACAATGCTCATTATTCATTATTCTGCCTATTCAAGGACAGTACAAGATCTTCAAAGGAACTTTGCAATCTGCAGGCCAGGGTTGTCCAACTCCTGCCAGGGGACAGTATGCCCTTGTTCTGCCAAGAATTCCCCTACACATCCCCCTTTTTTTTTTAGACAACCCAGGCTCTATCAACAATTGATTCCAAACCTTCCTTCATACAGGAGAAAATACAACAAAAGATAACAAGCACAGCAAAGATAATAACAAAAATTTAATCCCTTCCATCAATAAGGTTTTCTACCAGCCAGTGATTCCCCATCCCTTCAGCCAATCGTCATAAGGATTTTCAGTAACACTGAGTTCATTCGTATTATCATGCAGTTGGGAAAGCTTTTTGTGAATGGACTCAGAATGATCAGCAAGATTCATACAGCACATTCCCTCAAAATCCTCTCAGCCGTGTCCTAGTGCTAATAACAGAAAATCAATGGCAGCTCGATTTTGTATTAAAGCATGTCGTATACTGTCGACATCAGTGGTGAGTCATCTAATACTCTGGAGGTAATGTTAATTTGTTCTCTGTCCAAGAAGCCAACGGTCTCAACTGAGTGAGAGCCTTGGCAGAAGCAACTTGTGGTGTAAAGAGTGATGCTGAAATGACAGATGGACGTTCCCACAACTCAACATCATCTGTACATCCAGGTCCCAACTGGTATACACGACGTCTGATGCGTTTAAACTTGTTACTTATGTTAGGCATTTGATGGATACTAGGGGCAAATAATGTTAGTTTGCCAAAGCAGCATGGTCCTCCCGGTGCCCTTGCAGGTACGGCGGGCCAGGCACCATCTCCACAAACGCGGAATACTCCCCGAGGCAACATCTGTGCTTTTTCATTTGTCTCACCAGACCATGAAACAGGCCAAGTCCAATCGTTACAGTAACCGGTGATGTTAGAATGCCAGGGGGACCCAGGGGCAATCCAAGTACTATCATCTCTTGGTTTGTGGATCCTAAAATTACTGGAGTCAATGTCTTTCTTATAAAACCCCCAAAATAAACAGTAGTTTCCCGGCATAGATCCTAAGATGTCAAGCTCCTGAGGTTCCATGCCGGTAACATTCCGGCCCTGAGCAATTTGGAACGCTTGAGCCCCCGAGGGGTTCCTCGGAATACCAAGTGATTGGCACCAATCGGCTTGCACAGACCCACTGTTGATGGTGCAAAAGTCATTTGCTGCTTGGTCGAGGTAGTCGGAGTATATTTTACCTGTTGTCCAGTGCCCAAACTCCTTCACATGGTTTAAAGGCACCCCAATCAAACAGGTACGAAATGGGCCAGATGGGGTAGCTAACGGTAAGCAAAATGAATCTTGCCCTGTCTTGCTGGCCCAGGTAACCCACATGTACCTTTGTGGTTGGACAGGAACCCATGCTGTTCCTTGTGAGGGCATGCTGATGACTCCTATCAGCCCTACAATCAGATCAAACAATTCCATTATCTCGCAATCTTGTTCCCAACTGACAAAAGAAGCACCACAAGCCAAGAGCTTGTGTTTTCTTTGTAGCTAAAACAACAGTTAGGTTTTTTGTCAAGGCCCACCAAGAGATAGCTTCTATTCTGCTGTCAATACTTTCTGGCATCCATATTGCTGGAAAATGTTGATTTGGCTTGAGGTTCAAAAATTCCCTACAAGTATTTTCAAAAGTAATATTAGCAAAGCTCTTTTGACAATCTAAGTACAAAGCATAATCATTTCGCAAGCGGCTACAACCTAGAACAAAGTTCTGTCTACAGTTACCACAACTTAACATTATTGCTGCTCGTTCCCTATAGTTTCCACAAACAGCATTCTTCCTGTTACAAATTTTTTTCAACACAGCATTACAAGCTCGTGACCCAAAGGATTGTCTTCTCGCTGCTGTCAACAGCACGTCTTCTCTGGTGGATGGGACTGGCCCAAGTTCTGCACAGAGTTTGTTAAAGACTGGCTGGAGATAAAGCTGTCACCTATATTTTCTCTGTTCTTCTGGAGTTGACATGCAGGGCAGACAAATCTGCTAGGGACCCATAGAGGTCCTTTATCTGTGGAAACACAAAAATATCCTCTACCGATGAACAACACTGGACTGGGTCCTTCCCAGTTGCCTGTAGTCATGTTCTTAGAATGAACCTGTAACCCAGGCATGGCCTGTGTTTGACTTCCCTGAATAGCCTGATGGTGTATAACAACGGGGGCCCTTCTCTTCCTTCTGTCAGGGACAAATAATTCAATGTAAACAACACCTTGTTTCACCGCTTGGTTACATCAGTCTTTCCTGGCGTCTTTCATGTCACTTAGCTGTTGTCCATGCGGCATCACACTCCATTTGATTGGTCCCGGAGCGGCACCCACACGCTGCTCCCCCCTTGTGCAGGCATCCTGTTTTTTCTCATCTTTCAGTCCAACTCTCTTACCTCTCTGCGAATACACAGTTTCTTTGTCTCCCTTGGCCTTGCACATGTCCTTCACAACACCTGCAGCTTGTTAGAGCTGCGGCCTGTTATTACAACCAAGTTATTTGGTCTGGATTGCTCATAATTTGCCAGTGTTCTTCCAGCCACTCCACATTTTGGAGTCGGTTTTGACTTGCATCACCACAATTGGTCACCCTGACGTGCTGATGTGACCCAGTAAGGGGTATCCTAAGGAGACCCTGAGACTGTGCCGACATGACCCCGGTAAGGGGTGTCAGGAGCAGATCCTGAGATTGTGACCAGCGGGTTGCTGGGGAGATGGGGCCTGGTGAAGCGGAATAGCGCAGCGGGGCGGCTGCAAGATCCCGGGAGACCGTGACACCAGAAAGGTGAGCCACCAGGGACAGCATGGGGACTAATTTAAGGAAGATACCATGGTGCTGTCAGTGTGGAAGTTAGTGTTACAGTGCAGGACAAGGCCTCAAGGACAAGAGTCCAAGTACTGATAGCCTGATGAATAGAGACTTGCTAGAACTTGTAGGGCACAAGCCCTGGGAACAAAGGAACAAGCTAACTGCAGACCCCTGAGCCGTTACAGTTGAGGAGGCAGCCAGACGGACAGAGAAACAAGCAGCCAGATAAGGGAACGGATAGAGCCGATATGTAACTTTGTTAATCAATTAAGCCGCGTAGAAAGAAACCCCCCGATTTTGGAATAGAAATTATTGCTATGTCAAGGTAAACTAACCTATTGTTCTACCGGTGTGCCTTAAATATCAGCCAATCAGTGTTTTTTACACTTAAGATTTAACCAATCAGTGTGTAATATGTAGAAGACAGAAACCTATATAACTGTAATAAAATCACTAATAAACCGACAACTTGCTTGCATCAAGCCGCGTCCCGTCTCTTCATTCGCCACAAATTGGTGACCCCGACGTGATGCGTTTAAGGATCTGATGTGGAGGGGCTCTCGAATCGCCTAATTGAGCGACATACAGCGAATCCCACAGAACTTTGAATGATCCGCTGAAATGAAGCGGGAGCTGGCCGGCCATAAATCCCTCGGGAGTTGAAAGGTGAGCTGTGGGAAATCCTTAATGGGGAATCAGGTTTCATCCCCAGAAAGAAGCGTATATGAGTTTATGAAAGGTCTCCTTAACAAACATAAGAAAAGTATTTCTGGGCATGACCTTAAAGCAATGCTTAAGTGGGTGCAAGTAAATATGCCTGCAGTGACTGCAACTACAGTTCTCACGCAGGAACTTTGGGACGATACAGGGGTGAAATTGTGGGATTCTGCGACAAAAGGCAATACTGAGTCCCACCGCCTGCTCTCTTCGTGGAAAGTTATTTTTGAGACTCTGAAAGCACAAAAAGAAAAGGCAGAGGAAGGAGAGGAGGAGGAGTCGCAAGCTCCTATAGCCCTGTCCTTATCAGCCTCTAAATCACAGTGCTCTAAACCCCTGGGTGTTAATGCAGTGGAGTATCCGCCAGAAGAAGACCCCTTTGACCCGGGACCGGTAGACCCTGAACAAGAACCTGATTTATACCCTCCTGATCTGCGTGATGTGTGGGCAAAAATAAAGAAACAAGCCTTAAAGGAGGGGGATTTAGAAATGGCTAAAACTATAGTTGCTCCAGTCTTGGTATTCTCAGGGTCGGGCAGGGGGAGCACGATGGGAGGCTCTTTCTTTTTCGGTTGTTAAAGAACTGTGCCGCACGGTTACGGAACATGGTATTTCTTCTCCCTATTTTATAAGTCTGTTATCTTCTGTGTTTGATACTTATGTCATGACTCCTCATGATTTGAAATCTTTAGCACGATTGCTACTAACCCCGACTCAGTACACGTTATGGGAGTCGCACTGGAGAGGGGACTGCAAGCACTCCTGCTCAGTACACGTTATGGGAGTCACACTGGAGAGGGGACTGCCAGCACTCCTGCTCACGTATGTCAATCATAATGATGCTGCATTAGCTGCACTGACAATAGAGCATCTTACGGGCACCGGGGCACGTGCTGATCCTGTAGCGCGGGCTCAACACTACCCCCGTGCGGCTCTCGAGGCAATTAGAGAAGAGGCGAAAAAGGCTTTTTCCCAGGTTCCTGACGTACAAAAGCCACAAAAAGCTTTTACTACCATCACTCAGGAGTCTCGGGAACCTTATATGCAGTTTATTGATAGACTAAAACAGGCTTTGGAACGTCAAGTAGATAATGCGGAAGCTCGGGATATTATTGCTAACAAAACTAGCTGTTGAAAATGCTGATGTTGATTGTAAAAGGCTACTCTAGTCTCTTCCCAACCCGAATCCCACTCTGGTGGAAATGGTGGAAGCATGTAACCGAATCGGTAGGGTTGACCACAAGTTTGAAGCTATGGCTGCTGCTTTTGCAGCGATGCGTGGTGTGGGGAATTGCTATGCTTGTGGTAAGCCTGGTCATTTAAAGAGAAATTGTCTTGCTCGGGCTGCAGGGAATAGACAACAACCTCCTGGTCCTGGAGTTTGTCCGAAATGTCAGAAAGGGCGTCATTATGCTAATCAATGTCGATCTAAGTATGACTTCCAGGGACAACCGATACAGGGAAACCAACCGCGGAGCACGGGGCAGCGACGCGCGCAGACACAAGTGCCACAGCTGACATTTCAACAACCTCGGAGAGAAGCACGACACCTCAAGTCCCTGTCCAGCAACCTCAGGCAGCGCCGGATTGGACCTGGCAACCTCACACACAGTAACACTGCTCGATTCCTCGGTTCATTTATTATCAACAAATGTCAAAGGATCATTACCCCCCGATACACAAGCTCTGTTAATTGGTAGATCTTCCACAACATTGTCTGGTCTCTTTGTTTTACCAGGTGTTTGTTGCCTTCACAGGCACACAGTGACCTGGTTCAGGAACGGCACGGCGGCCGACCCCTGGCCACGCGGTCCATCAGCTCACAGACACCAACGTGGTGGATGGCAAATGGCGTTTATTGCTGAGCGGCGCGACACTATATAGCCTAGGTTTACAGTGACACTTCCGTCTGCTGACATCATAAGCTACAAGCTGTTGGCTACCTGGAGGGGGGCCCTATGTTTCCGTACAGCGCGACATCTTCCGGCCGCCAGGCCCTACCTAGCAACATTTCCCCTCTCCCTATGCCTAACTAAACAGGCTAAAATAGTAATAGTAAAAGTATTTCTAAAAAAGAGTGCAAAGATAAGGCACACTGGGCAAGTGGCACTTGGGGGGTGACTGGAGGTAATGGAGTGTAGCTTGGGATACCTGGGGACAGCCAGGGAAAATTGGGGGAAAATACTGACCAAGTACATTTTTAGAGCAGTTGTTGGTGTTCTACAAACATGATGTTGACCTTTTCTAACCGGCTCTTGACAAAGGACACGAGCCTGTTTAATATACAGGGTCCGAAGATCAGTGTCAGCAGGATCATTGCAATCGGTCCTACCAAGATGGATATCAGGGTGGCTAGCCACGGTGATTGGTTAAACCATGATTCAAACCACCCTTGTTGGGCTTCCCTGTCTCTTTTTCTTTGAGCCAATCTCTCTCTCAATTTGGCCATCGAGTCTCTAACCACTCCGGTGTGGTCAGCATAGAAGCAACTTTCCTCTTTCAGGGCGGCACAGAGGCCTCCTTGTTGCATAAACAGGAGGTCTAATCCCCGTCTATTCTGCAAAACAACCTCTGAAAGCGAGGAGAGGGATCGCTCCCAAAAGGTCATGGATTTCTCGATTTTTTGTAGGACTTCATCGATGTCCGCTAGCAGTTGAGACAGGCCTCGTTGCTGGGTCACCAGGGAGGTCACTCCCGTGGCCGTGCCGGCTGCTCCCAAACCAAGCAGCGTCGCTACTGTTACAGCTGTCAGTACTTCTCTTTTTTGAAGCCTGCTATTGGCCTCTCCCCAGTAGCGGTACATTTCTTCTTCTGGATGGTATAGGATCCTAGGAACAATCAGAATTTGTACACAAAAGCCAGCAGAATCGTCAAAAATTTTGAGGGACACACAGGGGGTTACTCCTGATTGATGGCAGATCCACATTCCGGGTGCGGACGGGATCGCCAATTACGGGTCTTGTCAACAGCAACGTTTTTTGCGCAGACAGCACTATCCCAGCTTGCTAGGGTGGCATTACCGATACATACGCCCAGGCCCCTGACTTGGTTCAAGGTAACTCCTTTCCATGGTGTGTCCCACCTACACTGGGTTGGACTGCTGTCTGATGAATAGTCAAAGGAAGCACTGAGGACAATGCCCTCGTAGAAGGGAGGGTACACGACATAACATAGCCAACAAGAATTCATGAGATCCGGGTTTGACTGATTCAGCGACCGGAAGGTGGCATCTAACACGCTAAAAAAGGGCTTGTCGGGCAAATGGTGAGAGTTCACGTTAGGTTGGCTTGAGGGAACTATTTGCTTGGGTGGTAAGGGATCGGTTGGGACGGGGGTGGAAGTCTGCTAGCTTTCTTTTCTTTGATGGTTATCGCTTTTGATCACGACGTTGGGGCCAATCGCTGTACCGCTTTTTACTTCCTGTTTTTTAATAAAAAACAGTCCCCCCCTATCAGTGCCGGGTAGCCAGTATCTAATGCCCCAAGTTTTGCCGATGGTCCATCCCAGGTCGTTTTCATTGGTGACGTTTAAGAAGATGTATTGGCAGTCACCTATTTTATTGAACCCCTTGCAGCAGCACACTGGCCCTCCCATCCCGTCTACTGTCCAAGGGGTACAGCCTGTTGGCCCCCAACTGGTCTGAAGAAACGGGTCTGGTTTCGCTACCTTCCAGCCAGACGCGATGGTTTCACAGCCCCAGCGAGAACAGTAATACTGATAAGGGACGTTACAGTAAGATTTGCCGGGGTTAGAGCTGGGACACATATAGTACATTACAGTGTTCAAACAGGGGGGTGAGAGGATGAGGTCACAGAGATATACTTGGAAGCCGGGGGGCCCCGGGGTAACAATCTTTTGTAGTATCTTCTGGTCCTCCCATCTCGCCAGTACCCATTCCCATGGCTGATGTTCATACAAGCCGCTAGACGGCGTTATGAACCCCAAGACTGAAATCACACAAAAACATCGCAGCCCGCCCCCCTGCAGGGGCTGTTTTGCCGTTGTCTGGACTCCGCCGGTGCAGAGCTCTCAGATGCGGACAGGCCACCTGCCGACTCGTCATCTTCTCTTGTCACCAGGGTATATGGGTTACGGGGGTGTCCGATGATCCGGTCCTGCAGACAAAAACTCACAGTTTTCATTAGTTTTATTCCGAAGGTCTGGCTTGATAGACTTAAGTGGACACCATTTGATTCTGTTATCTTTTGTGACCCCAGCATACCCTCGCCCTGTCAGAACTAATTTCCACCCTTGTTCCCACTCTCCTAGCTCATTTCTGATCATAACCGACGGGGCCTCTTCTAGCGCTCGAGTGGCCCAGTGCTTCTGGGCAGGGCTATTCACCTCGTCTCCCCTGGGGAACTGGTTTAGTGCTAACAGGGCTGTCGCTAAGAAGCGTGCCTGGTCCCCTGAGGGAATGGCGTTGGTAAAACCTTCTGGGTTTGCTAATACCTCTAATTTAGATTTCAGAGTTTGATTTGCTGTATCATATTGGTACTCTAGTGGGGTTGACTCCACTAGACCACAATGGTGCTTTTTGACAGTGGGGACATGCAGCTACTATATGTTTCGCGTCAGTGGCCGAGTTCCCACATCTCTTTGCTAGCGCTTTAGCTCCAATGTGGAGGGACTCATGTAATTGGCGGGCATCTCTTAGTGTCCACAACCCTTTTGCAGCGGCATCTGCTTTGTCGTTGCCGATTTGGAAGAACCCTTTGATTGGGTTATGGCTGTTGACGTGGATAACCGATATAGTGCCCTTTCGGGAAAAAACCGCTTCTTCTAGCATCAGAGCTATTGTGGCTGTTGACACGCCGGGCCCCGACATGGCTAAGCAAAGCTTGGCCACGAACATTGAATCAGTTACTATGTTGAGATGTTCTGTCGGGAACAGTCCGCACGCCAGCACTACGGCTGTTGCTTCCAGCTGTTGGACGGAGATCGCACGATCGGTCATTTTGACACAGTGCCATTCTCCTCCCGACTGCCATACTGCTGCCGCGGTTGAGGTCGCTGAGGATGCGTCTGTGAAGACCGTTGGTCCCTGTTGGGGCCGGTCCATGATTTTCCATGGGAGGTCGACGTCGACAATAGCTAGCAATTGAGTCCAGGGGGGCTTTGTGGCATACCGGACTTCCCCCCCAAATCCGGCGAGGGCTATAGCTAGATATTCTGACATTGCCACTGATTGTGTTGGGAGCTGTTTGCAAAAGGGCAGGTATATTCTGGCTGGCTCGATGCCCAGATGATGCCTTAGGGCGAGTTTTCTGCCTTTCATGATGAGGTTGCCGAGGCACTCGACTCCCGGAGAGAAAGCACGTGACGTTTTCCCCAGGACTACCCATTGTATTGGCTGAGCTTTTTCAGGAGGGCCTTGGGCCAGCGCTCCTACTCCCCCCCTTTCCGTGAAATGCACATACAGATCGAGTGGTATAGCTGGGTTCCACCTGGCGAGCGCCCCTGGCCTCTGCAGCCAGCTTGCCCCAAAAGGAGTCCGCCGAGGGTCCTGTGGGCGAGTTGGAGATGGAAGAGACTTTTGGACGCTGAGTGGGCGCGTCACTGTTCTGTCGGCTTTGAGGGTCGGCGGAACACTCTTCAACCAGGGGGTGCGAGGTTTGCGTAGCCGCCCCATTTCCCACCCGCGGGGTGGTTAACAGACAATCCCTGGCAGCTTTCCAGGTCTCCTGCTCGTGTCTAGCTTTTTTGAGAGCCTGGGCGACTTTCCCCCACGCTTTCAGATTTTTCCCACTACCAGTAGACATCGTTTCATCGCATAAAGCGCAGGA
Organism: Falco rusticolus; assembly: GCF_015220075.1. NCBI lineage: Eukaryota > Metazoa > Chordata > Aves > Falconiformes > Falconidae > Falco > Falco rusticolus. Next base: position 99,621 of record NW_023618232.1, on the reverse strand, counting down.
ACATTTGTCCCACGCATCTGGGTGGAGTATATCCACCGGCTGGTCAATGACCCCGAGCTCCAAAAGTCTCGCAACTGCGAGAGTAAAATCTTTGGGATTACAGTCAATACCCCACTGCTTATTCAGCTGTAATACGACCTTCGCAAGAGCTTCCATCCTCTTGGCTGGTCCGGGCTGGTCCTGCCGCTCCAGCTGCCGTTTACCCGAATCCAGGTATTGCAGAGCGGCGCGACACTATATAGCCTAGGTTTACAGTGACACTTCTGTCTGCTTACATCATAAGTTACAAGCTGTTGGCTACCTGGAGGGGGGCCCTATGTTTCAGTACAGCGCGACATCTTCCGGCCGCCAGGCCCTACCTAGCAACACACGTGTCTGCCAATACCAGGAGGAGGAACTGGGTGATGGAGCTGCTGTTGGACATCTGCTGCCTCTAACAATAGGGTCCTCTTCATGAAGCAAACATAGTGACAAGTCAGGAAAGACTTCTGTGAGCCAAGTGAAAGCTGTTTCTCCTAGATGCGCCCCTGGTGCCCCATGCCCCCCTCTGCCGTTCCTGGGAGAGCTCCCTGCAGAGCCGTGGCTGGAGCTGTGCTGAGTGCTGGCCGAGTGTGCTGTGAGGAGCAGGGGCTGTGCCCGCTGGCTGCCCAGCAGTGAGCCCTGCTCTGCAGCAGGGGCTTCATGGGAACCCTGGGGGCAGGGGCCAGTCCTGGCCTTGCACTGGCTCAGCCCAAACTGCTCCCAGCGCAGAAGGGCCTGTCAGCATCGGCTCTGCCCGTGCTGAGCAACGGCCATGGCCAGAGTCAGGTCAGGAGGGCTTTGTGCTGTGCTCAGGGAGAGCAGAGTGAGTGCTGAGAGGCAAGGGCACTGTCTGTGCCTGAGGGCAGAGGCAGGCACTCTGCTCTCTCCATCCCTTTCCTTCCCAGCTGCCCGGCAATTGCTCCTTTCTTAGATGGAGCGTGATCACACTGCCATGTTACCCTGACCAGCAGCCAGGCACTGCTGAGAGCAGAGGGATCCACTGCAGAGAACAGAATGCCTCATCCCTTACCGAAGGCTCAGCACCACACTGCTATCCAAGGACACCCAGGGCTCACTGTGTGACCAGGAAGCAGCACAGACCTTGGGTGGACACCCAAAGTAGATAGTCAAGGGTCCTGATCATGGAAAGCTCGAGACAGTGCGTCAGCTACTCCCCCAGCCCCACAGACTGCATTGCCCACAGCATCAGAGAGTAGGGGAAAGCTGGGACACCTCCTTGCCGAGGACATGCCTGCACAGGAGGACCCACAAGGTCTGCGCCTGAGCCGGCAGCTGAAACCCCTATTGCCAGAGAGCCTGTCTGCAATCCCACTAGCATCTGAGCAAGGCCAGGAGAGAGACAAAGGGACACTCAGGAACTCCTTCCCCTTCCCCAGCCCGGCACACCACCTCCCACACAGCAGCAGTGCAGGACAGTCACCCTCAGGCTCTGCTCAGCGAGAAATGGCACCGTGGCAGCAGGAGAGATGCACTTCATCCCTTCTGCTGCTCTGCTGGACCAGGAGGTGTTGAAACACATGAAACCCACGGTCTAAAGGCTGTGCTGGGTGGGAGAGGAGAGCAGAGGTGTGTTGCTCAGGGAAGGCACCTGCACGGCAGACCATGGCCAGGAGGTGCCCCTATCTGCCCTGCATCAGGGTTCCCCTCAGCATCTCCCCCCCTCCCTGCCCAGGGCTCTGCTGCCTGCAGTTGTCCCTGCCAGCAGCTCTTTCTCTGGCCCCAGGGCTCTTCCCTGCCAGCGCTCACAGAGCCCAGCTCAGCCCCTGTGTGCCCAGCTCTGCCCTGCAGCCGCTCTCTGTCTGCACAGCTGGAAGAGCAGCTCCCCCAAAGCCGGAGGGAAAAGGAGAGCTGATGCTGGTTTCCCCTGCAGCGTGCTGGGGAGGGAAGGCCCTTGCTCAGCTTCCTCATCAACCTCCCTGTGATGCTTTCAGCATCTCAGCCCCTGCTCTGACCTGCACAGCTGAGTTTCCATTGCCACCAAGCGGAGCCACAGAAAAGGGGCAGCAGAGATTCAGGCAAGCACAGAGCCAAGCAGGAAACCCGTGCCGTGAACATATGGACAGGGCCTGAGAGGCAAGTCTCCAAGTACGGTCCAGCTGATAAGCGGGGATGTGCTGGAGCTTGTGGGCCATAAACCTTGGGAGGACGGCCATAAAACCTTGGCAGGATGGCTACAAACCTCGGGAGGACAGGGAATGTGAACAGGTAACAACTGACAGGATGAGTCAGGCTGAGTCAAGATAAGGGAATGGGGAACAGATGGCCCCAAAGAGAAGTAACAAGTTTGTGCTGATTGATGACTGTTGAAACTTACTTAAAGTGCTCTTTGTTTGTAGTTAACCAAGGAGGGATTGCCTAGTATGTAATGTGTAGTTTAAAGAACCAAACTGTTTAAAGCGCGCGGCCTCTGATAACATATATAAACTTGTGATTGTATACAATAAATCGACATTTGCTTGCATCAAGCAGTGTCCCGTCTCTCATCGCGGCAATTTGGTGACCCTGACATGATGGGTTTATGAACCGCCAGGCTGAGCAGCAGGTTGCGAGTCAACCTTGAATGAGCTGCTGAAAGGAAGCAGGAATTGAAAAAAAAAAAGTCCCTCTGGAATTTAGAGGTGAGCTGTGGGAAACATGGGGAATCAGGCGTCTTCCCCCAAAAGAGACGTATATGAGCTTATGAAAGCTCTCCTTAATAAGCATGAAAAGAATATTCCTGGGCATGATCTCAAGGCAATCCTTAGATGGGTACAGGTAAAATTACCCACTGTAACTGCATCTAATATTTTTACGCGAGAGCTTTGGGATGATGTGGGGGTAAAACTGTGGGATGCGGCTACATTGGGGGATGCCAAAGCGCAGTGCATGCTCCCATGGTGGAAAAGCATTTTTCAGATTTTAAAAGCACAGGAAAAAAGTCACAGAGAAAAAGCCGGGGGGGAAGGAAACTCTCCTACAGTAACTCCATTACCGCTGGAGGACCTGGAACCCCCCCAACCCCTTGAAGGTTTTTGCCACAGGTTACCCCCCACAGGAAGACCCCTTTGATCCGGGGCCGGTGGACCCTGAAAAAGAGCCAGATTTATACCCCCCCGACCCACACAATGTGTGGGCTAGCGTAAGACGCCAAGCCTTGAAAGAAGGAGACCTGGGCATTGCTAAAAGTATAGTGGCCCCTGTGCTTTTTCAGGGTCGGGGGGCACGGTGGGAGGCCTTGTCTTGTCCGGTAATTAAGGAACTGCGTCACACCGTTACCGAGCACAGGCTTTCCTCTCCTTATTCTGCAAGTCTGTTCTCTTCTGTATCTGATACATACGTTTTGAATCCTCATGATCTTAAGTCTCTAGTGCAGCTGTTATTAGCTCCGACTCAATACGCGTTACGGGACTCACATTGGAGCGGGGGGCTTCAGGCACTCCTCCTCACTATGTGGGTCACGGCAATGCAGCTATGGCCCTGCTGACCATGGAACACCTTACTGGTACAGGTCGGCACTCTGACCCGGCAGCCCGAGCTCCGGACATCCCTCAGGAGGCTCTCAAAGCAGTCCGTGAGGAAGCAAAAAAGGCTCTTCTTAAAATCCCTGACTCACAAAAGCCGCAGAAAGCTTTTATAACTGTTACTCAGGGACCCCATGAGTCCTATATGGAATTTATTGACAGACTAAAAAATGCTTTAGCGCGTCAAGTGGATAACACAGAAGCGTGGGAAATATTGTTATTGAAATTGGCTGTGGGAAATGCTAATGCAGATTGCAAAAAACTGTCACAATCTCTCCCTAATCCAAACCCCACACTGATTGAAATGATAGAAGCCTGCAATAGAATCAGCACTGTGGATCACAAATTTGAGGTTATGGATGCTGCCTTTGCAGCTGTATGTGGTCTGTCAGTAATTTGTTACAGCTGTGGCAAAGCAGGTCACTTAAGGAAGAATTGCCTGGCTATGAATAAAGGAGCTAAACACCAAACCCCTGGGTACTGCCCTGTATGCCGAAAAGGGCATCATCATGCTAACCAATGTCATTCTAAGAATGATTTCCAAGGTCAGCCAAAACAGGGAAACCGATCGCAGAGTGCGGGGCAGCGACGCGCATGGATACAAGTGCCGCAGCCGACATTCCATCCCCAACGGAGAGAAGCAACAGCACCTCGAGTCTTCGTCCAGCAACAAGCGGTAGCACCGGATTGGACCTAGCAACCTCCCACACAGTAATGTTACTCGATCCCTCGGTTCACTTATTGTCCACAGATTTCTCGGGACCCATTTTTAGGCGGGGCTATTGAAATGCGCGATACCCTAAAACTGACATGGAAAGTCGATACCCCTATTTGGGTAGATCAATGGCCCCGACCACTGGAAAAGCTTTGCGCCCTCCAGGAACTAGTTATGGAACAGCTAACAAAAGGGCATATTTTGCCTTCCACTGTCTGTGGAACTCACCTGTTCTTGTTAGTAAGAAACAAACTGGCAAGTGGCGCTTGCTCCACGAACTCAGAAAAAATTAATGATGCTACGGAAGACATGGGAGCCCTCCAACCTAGACTCCCGTCCCCCACTATGATTCCTCGACATTGGCGTTTGACCGTTATGGATCTCAAAGGCTGTTTTTTTAATATCCCACTCCACCCAGATGGTGATCCTAAATTTGCCTTTTCAGTCCCTAGCGTCAACATGCAAACCCCGTTGCTAAGATACCAGTGGGCTGTGCTGCCACAAGGAATGAACTGAGAAATCCTCCTTTTATTACAGAGATGTGAGACAGGAGTCAAGGTTAATTGTCCACCCACGCACATGTACAAAGAACACCGGGTCAGACAGGATGGGTTCCCACGTGCAACAGATGCCGACATTACTAGACAAACAGGATTGTCACAAATAGAATGCTAAATGCACTGGAGTTTCCAGACATGAATTGGAAATGCCTCGTGAAGGGACATGGATAATTCATTGCCGCTGAGATACACCTGACTGCATCAGCTTCTTCAGTGCGTCCTTCAGCTCCTGGTTCCTCATGCTGTAGATGAGGGGGTTCAGTGCTGGAGGCACCACCGCGTACAGAACTGCCACCACCAGGTCCAGGGATGGGGAGGAGATGGAGGGGGGATTCAGGTAGGCAAATGTGCCAGTGCTGAGAAAGAGGGAGACCACGGCCAGGTGAGGGAGGCACGTGGAAAAGGCTTTGTGCCGTCCCTGCTCAGAGGGGATCCTCAGCACAGCCCTGAAGATCTGCATGTAAGACAGAACAATGAAAATGAAACACCCAAACAGTACTAAGACACTAACCACAATAAGCCCCACTTCCCTGAGGTAGGTGTGTGAGCAGGAGAGCTTGAGGATCTGTGGGATTTCACAGAAGACCTGTCCCAGGGCATTGCCGTGGCAGAGCGGCAGTGACAGTGTATTGGCCGTGTGCAGCGCAGCATGGAGAAACCCACTGGCCCAGGCAGCTGCTGCCATGTGGACACAAGCTCTGCTGCCCAGCAGGGTCCCGTAGTGCAGGGGCTGGCAGATGGCCACGGAGCGGTCATAGGCCATGACGGTGAGGAGAGAACACTCTGCTGAAAGGAAAAAGACAATCAGGAAGAGCTGTGCAGCACATCCTGAGTAGGAGATGTCCCTGGTGTCCCAGAGGGAGTTGGCCATGGCTTTGGGGACAGTGGTGGAGATGGAGCCCAGGTCGAGGAGGGAGAGGTTGAGGAGGAAGAAGTACATGGGGGTGTGCAGGTGGTGGTCGCACACTATGGTGGTGATGATGAGGCCGTTGGCCATGAGGGCAGCCAGGTAGATGCCCAGGGAGAGCCAGTAGTGCAAGAGCTGCAGCTCCCGCGTGTCTGCCAATGCCAGGAGGAGGAACTGGGTGATGGAGCTGCTGTTGGACATGTGCTGCCTCTGGGCATATGGTCCTGTCACAGGAGGAAAAGACAGTGATAATTTAGGGGAGACTTCTGCAAGCAAAATCAAAGCCATTTCCCACAGACCATCCCCCCGTCACACACAGACATCCCTCTCTTTTCTCGGAGACCTTCCTGCAGCTGTGTGGCTGCAGCCCTGCTTGGTGCTGGCCGTGTGGGTGATGAAGAGCAGGGCATCTGCCCACGGGCTCTTGACCAGCCAGCCCCACTCTGCAGCAGTGGGTGGGGGCAGGGACCAGTCCTGGTGTTTAACTTTGTCCTGTGAAACCAGTGCCAACGCAGAAGGGCTGGTCAGCGTCTGCAGCGCCAGTGCTAAGGAACGGGAAGGGTGAAGGCATTTTAAGGGAGTTTTAGGTTTTTTCACAGCTCCCCGCCATCTCTCCTGTTGCGTATTCTCGGATGTCAGAAAAGCAGAGCATTTTTGCTGCCCTCCGGTGGAACAGAGTGAGGTCTGTGAGGCAAGAGGATTGCCTGTGGGTGAGTGCCCAGTGAGGGGAGGTGGTCTGTCCATCTGGTTCCCAGTTTCTATGGGCTTGCACCTTCCTGAGATGAATGGTGGCCACACTCCCATGTTACCCTGAAGTACCACAAGGCACTGCTGAGAACGGACTGACCCACCACAGACCAGTAAAGGGTGTAGACTTTCATCAGAACTCAGCATCCCACCCACAGCAAAGGATACACAGCTCATTTCACCCACCCCAGCAGTGTTTTCTCCATCACAGAAACTCTACGCCTCTACGTGGGGCTTTCTGGTCACTCATGGGTGCGAGGGGATGGGTTTCCATTCTGGAGGGCAACTCACTGCTTGGAAGGGAACTTCAAGGAGGTAGCCAAGTGCCCTAACAAGAGCATCAGGTTCAGGGTGAACCAGCCCCTTGCCCAGCCCCACATAGGGCATTGCCCACAGCCCCACAGGTGAGAGGAAAGCTGGGACACTTGTTCCCACGGACACACCTGCAGGAGAGGACCCACAAGGTCAGAGTGTGACTCTGCAGCTGAAACACCCATCCCCAGAGAGCCTGACAGCAAGAGCTAGAGAATAAAACTAAGACCAAAAGGCAGAGAAAGAAGTAAAATTGCACTGATGGCCTAGGTAAGAGTGTCCAGGGCGAGCGTGCCAGGCACTGAGGGCAGCGTTGCCCTTGCCCAGCTCTGCTCGCCACCTCCCACACACCAACACTGCCGGGCAGCTGCTCTCAGCCCCTGTGCTCTGCAGAGGGACCGGGGCACGTGGCTGCAGAGCTGCACCGCGGCTCTGCTGGAGCTCTGGCTGCAGAGGGGGTGGCTCACACCTCGGGACCCCCAGCCCTGAGGGCAGAGGCTTTGCTGGGGGGAGAGCAGCCAGGGGGATGCCTCAGAGAAAGGGGTCTGCACTGCACATGGTCAGAGAGAGCTCGCTGATGCTCCCTTCAACAACAATTCTGTCTGAGGTTTCCTTTCGTTCCCTGATCATATCGCTTCTGCCAGGAGATTTTCCTTGTGGGAGGTATCTCCCTGTGCCAGGTCTTTCCCTGTCAGCGCTCACAGATGCCATCACAACCTCTGTGCTCTGGCCCCGCACAAACCTGCCTCTCTGAAGGGCACTGGCTGGGCACAGGGTCCTGCCCGCAGGGGGAAAAGGGCAGCTCAGAACGACCCTGATGGCTCCAGCAAAGGTGCTGCTGCTGCTGTTCATAGGCGGAGGAGTGGCTGAGGGCACTTCAGGAGGCTCCTGGCAGACCTCCTCATCACTCAGTTACAGCTGGCAGTCTCAGGGACATCTTCAAACTCGAGATCTCCATTAACATTTCTGCCTTCCCTCTCCTGCCCCCAACAACAGAAAACTGAAAACACAGACTGAGGAGAGCCCTGGATTTATCATAGCAATCCCTGCGCTGACCTTCGATACGAAAAGTCTCATCCAGACATATTCTGAGGGTAACCTATACTTGTAAGCAGTGCTCAGCCATGCAGCACACTCTGCACAGCAGAGAGATCCTTCCCTATGGGGGCTCAGTCCATACGCCCCCAGAGCTGTCGGGAGCCCCCCGGCAGGCTGAGAGCTGCCCCTGGCAGGCGGCAGAGCCCCTGCCCCAGCACACAGCCCCCGGGGCTGCAGGGACCCTGCTGGCAAGGACAGCCCTGGGCACCCCTGCCTGCACAGCCACCTTCACAGCCCTGCAGCCGGCCCTGGCACAAGGCAGCCCACATGCCCTGGCCCTCCCACGCTGCAGCAGGGAAGCCCTGCTCTGCAGCACACTGGCCTCCTCCACAGCACAAGGCTCCCACACGGTCCCACAGGCTGGGGGGGCCCCAGCTGCTGCAGACCCGGCTAGGAACTGCAGAGGCAGTGCCCTGCAGCTACACACTTACCGGCTCCAGGGCTCTGCAGATTTCTCCAGCGGGGAGCTCTCAGCAGCCTCCCACCAAGGGCTGCTTTTGAGCTCTCCCTGCCTCCCTCCTCTGCCCCTCTGGGCTCCCTCCAGCTGTCCCTGGGGCTGCAGGGGAACCTGCTGGGCAGCAGGATGAGGCCATCCCTCATGGGCCCTGCCTCACCTGGGGGGACACACTTATTTCCAGCAGTGGCAATTCCCTTCCTAGAAAAAAAAGCTTTCAGCATGAGAGTCACCTTCTGTTAACCCTTCAGTAGCCAGCACAGAGGGAACTTCACAGGAAAGCAGCTCAGATCTCCAGTGTGGGGTTTTGCTGTGTGATGGCTTCAGTTACCCTAATGCAATGTAGGCGTGTAACTCGGGGTCTGTAGTCTCAGGGCTCAAGGCTCAGCTCTCCCTTGCCCAGGCCATGTCTCTGCTCTGAAGCAAAGCCTTTGCACCCACGGGCTCGGGGACACTTGGTACCAGGGTGCCTTATGGCCAGGCAGAGCTGGGCTGGTGCCACAGCTGGGGGGCTTCAGCCCACATGTGCAGCAGTGCTTTCACATTAAGACGAGGGGTTTCCTCAGACTCTTGCTTTTTAATGAGCCGGGCAGTTTCCGAAGACAGACGAGACCCTTGTGTCTGACCAACCTGCCCACGACCTGCGCTTTGACAGCCCACTGTATCCTAGGGTGACTCTACAACCTATCCAGGAATCCCGCTGACAGCATCATTGAGTCAGAGCCCTCAAAACACCTACTCACATCTCCAGAGACTTATAGGAAATGAGCTTCAGCTGAAGATTTTTATTATGCAAGTTTGTGACAGAGTAAGGTTCAAAGAATGCCAGTAATGGTAGGCTGACTGCTAAACACGCTTAAAGCAACACACTGAGCAACAGCTACCGTGAGTTAGTGCTGGCATAAAGTTCTTACCCTATAGGCGTCCCTAGGGGGAACGACAGGTTCAGCCCATCCACTGATCCCAGAAGTTCCCATGGAGTCTCCACTCACTTATCCCCTCATTGTCCACTTTGACACTTCATAGCACGTTGCTTATTCATTTACCTACATGGGATAGGTTACAAGTTTCTCACTCGTGAGGTACGTTAGTGCTCACCCTCAGGCAGCACCACGGAAGGCTTTCACTGACTGCACATGCTCCCCAAGCGGGGTTTTGCCCGCGTTTGAGGGCTGTTTGACATGGAGGTTGCAATCTGTCACTACCACAGTTACCTTTGTCTTACTATTGACTGGGGGTTTTTTGGTTTGTGTTTTTAGGTTTTTTTGGTTTTGTTTTTGTTTTTTTTTATATGTATGAGGGTTGAAAGACCTTACCAGCTTGTCTTCGGCTGTGGCCAGAACTTCCTTGCTTGAATGCTCGTTCCTTTGGCAATGGTGTTCTTTCCACCCCTTGTTCTATGTCACTCATCCTTCCCAAGGTGACTCCCTTGGTCAGAAGTCCCTTCATTCCCAGAGAGTGGGTCCTCACTTGGCCTCACTTTGTTCACAGAGGTGTTTATCAGATAGCGAACCACTAAGTCACTGTGGTAATTGAGGAGTTTAGAACACCCACCACCACTGGACTTATTTCAGTCCTGGCCCAGTTCATTGTATTGACATTTCGGTGGAGCTTGAGGGACTCCAGTCATTCACATTGTTGTTACTGTTTGGTATCCTGTGCCCAGGGAGCTGTAGTAGGGCCTTGGAGGTGGGTAACTTTGGCATGGAGGTGGGCATTGGTATTACAAGGAGATTATTTCATCTGAGGAAAGCCCTATCGCCTCAATGGTTGGCTCAGCAGTGGACAGCCTCTCGTAGCTTCTTATGTGACAAGTGCTCTGCAGCTTATCAGCTGTGTGGTACCATCAAGTTCCCCTTCCTGCAGGGAGCACAGCAGAGCTTGGCGGTGGGGTCTCCACTTGCTCCACCCTCCATTACTCCCATCAGCAGGTGCTGAGATGGCAGGGTGTGTTGCTTAGGGAGCTGAGGTAGAGTAGATTCCGTCCATGCCAACCATCCTAAAAGCGATGCAGTTATTTTAGCCTAGAAATCTTTCTATACTGGTAGGCTTCTGCTGGGTCCCAGTTTTCCCTAATTCCAAAGTAATGAGTAATTTTCCCGGAGTCAATTGAAACAATAGACACAGAAAAAAGTCCCCTCAACTCCACTCTGTAGTGGGGTGAACTGGGAGTGACAATACTGGAAGGCTCTTTGGTACCATGAGAACGTTTAATCTTTGATCACCCCAAGTTCCTCTTTCCCTAATGCCATAAGGCAGGACCGACACCTCCAGAGCTCACAGCATAGTCCCTTGCTCCTTGGAACACCCTCAGCCAGACCAACCACAGCTCATGCGAGGGACATCCAAAGGTCTTCCAAAAATGAGAAAGGCCTTTTCAGTGCGGTTTTGTTGAGGAAAGCTTTAGGGTTTGTTCAGAGAAATCTCCCCTAACTTGTCACGGTCTTTTCCCTATTGGATAGGTCCCCATTCCCAGAGGCAGCAAATGCCCAGTGGCACCTTCATCGCCCAGTTCCTCCTCCTGGCATATGGAGACCCATGGGAGCTGCAGCTCTTGCACTTCTGGCTCTTCCTGAGCACCTGTCCTGGTTTCAACTGGGATAGAGTTAATTTTCTTCTTCACTATATGATCTGTTTGGGCTATGATGTGATACAATGCTGATAGCACACTCACGTTTTTAGTTGTTGCTGGGCGAAGTTCATACTAAGTCAAGGACTTTTTGGTTCCTTGGGCACTGCCAGCGAGAGGGCTGGAGGGGCACGGGATATTGGGAGGGGACACAGCCAGGACAGGTGACCCAGGGTAGCCAAAGAGGTATGCCATACCATATGACGTCATGCTGAGTATATAAACTGGGGGAAGAGAAGGAAGTTGGGAACATCTGGCATTATGGCGTTTGTCTTCCCGAGTAACCATGGCACGTGACGGAGCCCTGCTGCCCTGGGGATGGCCGAACACCTGCCTGCCCATGGGAAGTGGGGAATGAATTCCTTGCTTTGTTTGCTTGTGCCCGCGGCTTTTTGCTTTACCTATTAAGTTGTTCTTCCTCAATCCTTGCGTTTTACATTCCTTCCCGATTTTCATCCCGATCCCTCTGGGTGAGGGAGGGGTGAGCAAGTGGCTGCGTGGTGCTTGGTTGCCGGCCAGGGTTAAACCACGACAGCACCGACCTGGCTGCCCTCATAACCAACGGCCTCGTCATCACTGCCGTAGTGTGCGACCATCACCTCAACACCCCCATGCATTTCTTCCTCCTCAACCTCTCCCTCCTCGACCCGTGTTCCATCCCCACCACTCTCCCGAAAGCCCCAGAGGACCTTTGGTGCAGCTGAACCTCATGTCCAGGAAGGACAAAGTGCTTTGGAAAGTGTCCTTGGCAATGGTACCTGTGATCCAGGAACACTGTGAAAATCATTGGTCTGCTCCTCAACTGCCTCACCACAGGGGTGATAATCAACGGTGCTGGCAAACTGGGGAGGCCCCAGAAGACTGGGGGTTAGTCAAAGTGGTGCCCACCTGCAAGATGGGCAGGACGGAGGATCTGGAGAACTACAAGCCTGTAAACCCAACCCTTGTGTCAGAGAAGGTCCTAGTGGTACCTAGGAAGGCCTAGGGATGCTCTCAGGGCCCTGCCCCCATGGGATCCCACCTGCCAGTGCCCTCAGCAGGCCAGGTTCTCCTTCCCTCCTGTCCTGGGCTGTGCTCTGCTGCTCTGCTTCCCCACATGCCTGGGCATTAGGGACACCACAACTGCACACTACTATAAGCAAGGTGGCACTGGTTTCAAATCCCTGAGCATCTTGTCCTCTTTGAAGAGTCCCAGGTGCAGATGAACATCAGAGTGGGTGGCCTGTTTGGTCTGGGGAACTCTCCCACAAAGACCTGGGCTCCTGGCATCCTTGCTTACCTGTGCAGTGATCACCAAGGAGACGGATTCCCCCAGAAGAGACAGGCTCTGTGGTCCACAGGTTTCCTCAGGTCATTTCAAGCAGACATTGTTCATGCCTCACCCTGACTGTGTGACCCGTCACTCTGTCCTGGCTCGGGCTGGCATGGAGTGCATTTTCTTCACAGCAGCCCTTCTGGTGCTGTGCTTTGCGTCTCTTCCTAAGGCAGCGCTGACCACGCACCAGTGTTTTGGCCACCGCTGCAGAGTAATCGCCAAGGCTTCTCTTTCTCACACTCTGCCTGCGCTACAAGGAGACTGGGGGGATGCAAGGAGCTGGGGCAGCTGACCCCCAGTGACCACAGGGATATTGCATATCCCAGGACGTTGTGCTCATCAATAACAGCTCAGGGAAAGGAGGATGAAAAGAGGACATTTGTGGTCATGGCATTTGTCTTCCCGTGTCACTGACAGATGTGCTGAAGAGCAGCTCTTATGGGGATGGCTGAACCCCTGCTGCCCATGGCAAGGAGTGAGCGAATTGCTCATGTTGCTCTCCTTGCACACACAGCTTTTGCTTCTCTATTGAACTGTGTTTTTCCTGACCTGTGAGTTTTCCTCTGATCCTCTCCCCCATCAAGCTGGGCATGGAAAGGGTCAGTGAGCAACAGATTCTGGGCATTTGGGTGCTGGCCAGGGCCAAACCACAACTAATTCCTCCCTCAGTGCCACCCTGGCTGCTCTCCCCTTTGTTCCACACACCAGCTCCCACCTCACACCTTTGCCTGTCCACTAGAAGAGCTCCATGTATCTGAGCTGCCCTGACATCACACAGAGCATCCCCCTCCCCTCATCTTTCCCGTAGGTCTCCCCTACAGACCTTGTGTCTCCATCCCCCACCAAAGGCGTGGGAGCTGCCCTGCCCCTCCTCAGCGCTTACGGCACTGATGTCACAGCTCTGTGGTGGCACAGGGGGCTCCTGCTGCCCGTGCCCCAGGCGGTGGGCTCTGGGGGCCATGTGGGCTGCAGCGCCTCAGGGGTGGCACCAGGGCCAAGGGCAGGCTTGTCACACGGACACCGGTACCCAGGGATGGGAGCCCTTGTGTGGGAGGGGTTTGCTGCCCAGCAGAGGATGCTGGAGCGGGTGGCAGGGGGCAGCAGAAGGATGAAGGAGCTTCCCACCACGAGAGCAAAGGCTGCAGTCCCCGAGGCCAGAGGGCAACAGGCCTGGGCTGCGCAGCCCTGGCAGGAGAGGGCTTTGCTCTCCCAGGTGACTCTGTAGCACCCTGCGGCCTGTGCCAGAGCTGAAGCTCATCTCCAGGATGGGCAAGATGCTGCTGCTGGTGCTGAGCAAGCCCCTGGGGGAGGCCAGCCCGTGATCCAGCCCTCCTGGGGCTATCCTGCTGGTGGCAGGCCGGCCAGAGAGAGGCTTTGCAGAGAAGGACCTTTGGGTGCCAGAGGAAAAGCAGCTGAGCAGGAGCCATCGATGCACCCTCATGGCAAAGGCCATCTGTCAAAGGAAGAAAGTGTGAGAGATCTACAACTGTTCAGTCTGGAGAAGAAAAGGCTCTGAGAGTCTTATTAATGTATGCAGCATTCCATGTGAGCCAAGGTTACACTTTTTGAACTGGGGATGATCAACCACTGCAGGTAGTAGCCAAGAGTGGTTATGGAATGTCCACCCCTTGACATATTCCAAACCTACCGAGCCAAGGCCTTGTACAACCGGCTTGAGCTGGCCGTGCCTCTCCTAGTGGTTTTCACTGGATGATCTCCAGAGGTCCCTTCCAATGTCAACATTCTCTCTCGTTCTCTGAGTTTCAAGGACACAAAGCAAGACAGAATGAAATGAACAATGCATACCCTTGACTGCAAAGATAGCGGGGTCTGTGGAGAGGACCCACGCTGGAGCAGGGCAGAAGTGTGAGGAGGAAGAAGCAGCAGAGGTGTTCTGTGCCATCAACCCTCTTCAACACCCCCCCTGCGCCTCTCAGGGTGTGCTTGTGTAGGTGAATTGGGATCAATGGAGTAATTTGGCCCTGGGAGAAACTGGGGAATGGTCTTCAATGTTTTGGTCATTGTTTCTCACAATCAACATCTTGTTTTAATTGGCAATGAATGAAATTGATCTTTGGCAAGACAACACATCTTTGGCTATGACAGGGATCGGTAAGTAATCTCTCTGCCTTTACCTTGACCCAGGATCATCACTGGTTTATTTTCTCCCTTTGTCCTGTTGAGTCAGGGGAGCAGATGAACAGCTGGGGGGCTGGCTGGGGGCTGGCCGTGGTTAACCCACCACAGGACCATATCAGGACTGCTGAGGCCACAGTGGGGCTCCCCAGCACGAGAAAACCCTGCCAGACTGGAGCAAGTCCTGCAGAAGCCAAAAGGATGGTTGGGACCTGGATCATGTTATGGACAAGGAGAGGCTGAGGAACTGGGGTTTATTTGAGATAACATCTAGAGTGAAAGACTGGACCCAGGCCAGTTGGTGGGATCTCTGTCACTGGTTTACTTCACTATTTGTCAAAGCAAAGCCGTGAGGACATGATCTGGTTGGAGATGTCTGACCACGGCCTTGGCTGAGTGGCCAACTGTGGCAAGAGCTATGGGACTTGTGTGTAACCAGTGACAGTAGGAAAGTGGCTCCATTTATACAGGAAATTGCAATGGAGTTGGGTATCACTGAGCCACTAAGGATGGCAGAGCTGACCATGCAGCAAATGTTCCTCGTAGGGACTGGGGTGTACAACAAGCAAAGGAAATGACTGGTGCTTAGGACATCTTGGGGATCTGGGGCAGCTTCCCCTGGGTATCCAGGGAACATGGCACTGAGCAGAGCCCTGTGTCCCACCCGATTAGTGCCTTGCTTCCTTCACCGTGACCACGGGATTTGCACCAGGACACCCTGCCGTGTGCCCCCACCCTGTTATTTGCCCCAACTTTGCACACTCACACAGCTGAGCTCTACACTGGTGCTTTACTCTCCTGGGAAGTTGACAGATATCTTCACTACACAAGCCCCTTAAATTACAGAGATGTGACACAGAAGTCCCGCTGAGCCATCCTGGATGCAAAAGTACAAAAGCCTCTGGGTCAGGCATAGTGGGTTCATTCCTTTGAGGAAGTGGAGTGCATGGAAACATTCTAGGAGAAACACAATTGTGACATTAAAAGTGCTAAATGCACAGGATGTTCCAGAGATGACCAGGAGACACCTTGTGAAGAGATTCAGGCAGTTCATTGCTGCTGAGAGACACCTGACTGCATCAGCTTCTTCAGTGCGTCCTTCAGCTCCTGGTTCCTCATGCTGTAGATGAGGGGGTTCACTGCTGGAGGCACCACCGAGTACAGAACTGACACCACCAGGTCCAGAGATGGGGTGGAGATGGAGGGGGGCTTCAAGCAGGCAAACGTGGCAGTGCTGAGAAAGAGGGAGACCACGGCCAGGTGAGGGAGGCACGTGGAAAAGGCTTTGTGCCGTCCCTGCTCAGAGGGGATCCTCAGCACAGCCCTGAAGATCTGCACGTAGGACAGCATGATGAAAACAAAACACCCAAAGAATAAAAAGGCACCAGCCCCAATAAGCCCCACTTCCCTGAGGTAGGTGTGTGAGCAGGAGAGCTTGAGGATCTGTGGGATTTCACAGAAGACCTGTCCCAGGGCATTGCCGTGGCAGAGCGGCAGTGACAGTGTATTGGCCGTGTGCAGCGCAGCATGGAGAAACCCACTGGCCCAGGCAGCTGCTGCCATGTGGACACAAGCTCTGCTGCCCAGCAGGGTCCCGTAGTGCAGGGGCTGGCAGATGGCCACGGAGCGGTCATAGGCCATGACGGTGAGGAGAGAACACTCTGCTGAAAGGAAAAAGAGAATCAGGAAGAGCTGTGCCGCACATCCTGCGTAGGAGATGTCCCTGGTGTCCCAGAGGGAGTTGGCCATGGCTTTGGGGACAATAGTGGATATGGAGTCCAGGTCGAGGAGGGAGAGGTTGAGGAGGAAGAAGTACATGGGGGTGTGCAGGTGGTGGTCGCACACTACGGTGGTGATGATGAGGCCGTTGGCCATGAGGGCAGCCAGGTAGATGCCCAGGGAGAGCCAGAAGTGCAAGAGCTGCAGCTCCCGCGTGCCTGCCAATGCCAGGAGGAGGAACTGGGAGATGGAGCTGCTGTTGGACATCTGCTGCCTCTGAACATGGGGACCTGCTCACAGAGGAAAGGTAGCAAGAAGTCAGAGGTTACTTCATGAGCCAAGTGAAAGTCGTTTCTCCTAGATGTGCCCCCGGTGCCCCATGTCCCCCTCTGCCGTTCCTGGGAGAGCTCCCTGCAGAGCCGTGGCTGGAGCTGTGCTGAGTGCTGGCCGAGTGTGCTGTGAGGAGCAGGGGCTGTGCCCGCTGGCTGCCCAGCAGTGAGCCCTGCTCTGCAGCAGGGGCTTCATGGGAACCCTGGGGGCAGGGGCCAGTCCTGGCCTTGCACTGGCTCAGCCCAAACCGCTCCCAGCGCAGAAGGGCCTGTCAGCATCGGCTCTGCCCGTGCTGAGCAACGGCCATGGCCAGAGTCAGGTCAGGAGGGCTTTGTGCTGTGCTCAGGGAGAGCAGAGTGAGTGCTGAGAGGCAAGGGCACTGTCTGTGCCTGAGGGCAGAGGCAGGCACTCTGCTCTCTCCATCCCTCTCCTTCCCAGCTGCCCAGCAATTGCTCCTTTCTTAGATGGAGAGTGATCACACTGCCATGTTACCCTGACCAGCAGCCAGGCACTGCTGAGAGCAGAGGGATCCACTGCAGAGAACAGAATGCCTCATCCCTTACCGAAGGCTCAGCACCACACTGCTATCCAAGGACACCCAGGGCTCACTGTGTGCCCTGGCAGGCACATACAGCTTGGGTGGACACCCGAGGTAGGTAGTCAAGGGTCCTGACCATGGCAAGTTCTTGCAGGAGACTCAGCTCCTTCCCCAGCCTCACAGACTGCATTGCCCACAGCATCACGGGTTAGGGGAAAGCTGGGACACCTCCTTGCTGTGGACATGTCTGCACAGGAGGACCCACAAGGTCTGTGCCTGAGCCGGCAGCTGAAACCCCTATTGCCAGAGAGCCTGTCTGCAATGCCGCTAGGTTAGCACATCCTTCTTAGGCGCTTGCAGCATGACAACCAATGCACAGGTAACATGAATACGTAACCGACAGCCAATGACTGTCAGGCAGCTGCCGCGTGAACAGTGCATTAGAAGTATAAATATGACAAAGTTGCTACACAAAGTAGGACGACATGTAGCCACATGGTGCGATTGTCGTTACTTGGCTGACTTTCCGATTGGGACCCTCTTCAGCCCACACTGCCCCAGTATGTCCCAGTGGCCTCCAGGTGGGGTGTGAGCCCTTCCCCACTGCTCTCTCAGCCTGACCATCCCGCTGGTGTTTTACCCATCTCTTTCTGTTCCCACCCAGAGTGTCATGGCCTCACGTGGGCAGGAGAACGCTGATGAAAACCATGACAAGAGTTTTACTGAAGCTGAGGGAAATGGCATCCACTGTGGAGCTCCTCACGCGCAACTGCAGGCTGTCAGGTTGGCGAGGCAGGAGTTACCCTTGGAAAATCCACCTGGACAGTTACCCGCTCAGGTGCCAGAAATGTCACCCAAGGGGACTCTAACTGGTGGCACACCCCTCACCATGGGGGTCTGTACAGCCTGTGCTTCCCCCAGCTGCACTTATGGACTCTTTCAACATGGTTGTAACACCTGCTCAGCCATCCTCTCTCACAGGAGACCTCTGCCTATAAAAGGAGGTTTCCAAAGGGATATTCCTAAGAAATACCAGTTTTCTTCCAGTATGTAACTACCACTAATCCTTTATACCATCTGTCCTTAATTTCTCTCATCTTCTACATATTTGCAGCTGACCAGGAGACAATGACCACTTCTGAAGATGTCTTTTCAGCAGACTGTCTCGGCAATGTCTTTTT
Source organism: Falco rusticolus (assembly GCF_015220075.1). Taxonomy (NCBI): domain Eukaryota; kingdom Metazoa; phylum Chordata; class Aves; order Falconiformes; family Falconidae; genus Falco; species Falco rusticolus. The sequence goes on along the minus strand of NW_023618232.1, from coordinate 81,438 downwards.
CCATTATCCTTCAGGTTTCTCCTCCTTTTATTCTTTGGTCCTACAAGCACCTCACCTGTGCTGCTGGTTTCAGCTTCAGGGTGGAAGAGTTTATATGTCTTCCCACAGCCCATCTGTCCCCTATAAACAAATCTTTCCTTGTGATTAGATTTACCTTTCTGTATATGCCAACCTAAAAGATTTCTCCTAAGAGTGTCCCTTGCAGAAAGGCACCTCATCAGAGACAGCTTGGACTTGACCTGTGCTTGTGGAGTGTGTTTTGCTATTGATGACACTTGATCGTTCTTCACAGTGCTTGCAGATATATTTTCTGTACTGGTGTGCAGCCAGTCCTCTAAGGCAAACAGGTGGGGATGGTGCAAAGGAACCGCAGCACCCACCTGCAGAAATGAGGGGAGAAGTGTGATGTAAGGGGAAAGGATGTGAGTCCCAGGGGACAATGAGAAAAAGGGTTGGGGTTGGGGTTATGAAAAGCAAGCTTGTCCATCCTGTGTCAGACCTCGAGAGACTGCATGTCCTACCAATCCAGAACTACTGAGGACACTCTGCATCATTATCACTTGGAGAATGCAGCTAGAACCTGTCCTCTAACCTTAAAAGTAGCAAAATATAACCTATGAAATAAATAAAGGAATTATCATCTGGTGCACTTCGAAATCTTCCCTTTTAGCTACACCATGAAACAGCTCATATTAGCTACACAGGTCTTCAACATCTGAAGGAAATGATAAAACTGTAAATAACTTCTTTAGGGCACCTGGGGCTCCTTCCATGAACCTGAGCTACTGAGAGCAGACTGAACCAACCACTCAAGGAATGCAAGTCAGAAGCAGCACTGAAAATACCTTCAAACATTGATGGGTCCCGCTGAGGACCATTGCTGACAAAGCGTCCCCATGGACTCGTTAGAGCAGCTAATTAGAGGCCAGACCTGCAGGTGGGCAAAGGTACTGTGTCGGTGGCTGTAATGCTGCAAAACACATTTGGATTTTTTTATGAAGCAGAAAGACCCAGCCCTGACCCCCAGGCCCTTGGAGGGCAGAACATAAGACCCTCCAAATCACGTTTCCTGTCACAGGCCTTGGTGACATGGGCAGCTGCCAGTGCCAGGGGGACAGAGGCCTCAGCCCCCTGTGGGGCCATTCAGCCTTGCTGCAGCCCTGGGCCATCTCCACGGCAAGTTGCCCTACACTGTCCATGTGGCACCTCTTTCCACTCTGGGGGTTGGACTCTTCCTTGCTTTCCTACCCAGCCCTCACACCCGCATTTCTCTGCCTTTTCTGAAGTCTCTCCCCTCATCCCTGCTTGTTCCTTGAAACTCAAAGCCATGGGCTGACCCAGGCTCCCTCTGGGTGACCTCTGGCATCAGAGGCCAGCCCTCAGACAGACACAGCTTTTTCCTCATACCCAATCTGAACCTTCTAAGTTGCATTTAGTGGTGTTTTTTCTTTTCTTCTCACTACCCCTGAAGGCTGCAGGTGAAGAAGGAGGACAGTGCTCTTGCTTCAGTTCATTGCTTCCTGTGCTCCTGCCTTGTACCACAGTGAGTACTTGGAAACCTTGCCATAGGCAACGCAAGGCTCTTACATCCTCCCACAAAAGCCCTCCATTCTCCAGGGTGGACCAGCCCAGCTCCCTCAGCCTGACCTAACAGGGCCCGTGCTCCAGCCTTGACCATCTCTGTGATTCTTTACTGAAATGGCTCCAGCGTGCCAGTGTCTCTCTGCTATTGCGGGGCACCAAAGCTAGACAAGTACTCTAGGTGTGGTGAAACAAGTGGGAAGCAGAGGGAGGGAATGACTTGCCGTGGCTGTGCTCCTGGCCATACAGCCCAGGAGGCTGTTGGTCACCTTTCCTGATGGCTCCTAGTTTGCCGAATGCAAACCAAGGACCCAGCCAGGCAGTCCCTGCCCTGTGTCCTCGCAGGGCCTCGGTCCACTTTAGGGGCAGGACTTTCAATTTGTCCTTCTTGGGTATCACGAGATTCATGGGTGCTTCCAGTCAAGAGGAAGTTCCTCCAGTCTCTAGGACCTTCCAGTGGGGATGGAGAATGGCCTCACTGGGACATCGGCCTGCTCACACAGCTCCCTGGGATGCCGCCCCTCCACCTCCCTGGAGTGGGAAGCATTGAATTTGGTCAAATGACTCCTGACTTGATCCCCATCCACACTTGGCTGGTTCCCTCCAGAGTCCTGCCTTCAGGCACAAAGCTTTGGGACACGATGCTGGGGAAGACTAAGGCAAAGAGGACCTGGAGGATGTTCAGTTTTATCTAGACCTGCTCTTACTAAGCTCAGCAGTGGCCACACAGGGGCTTTGTTTATTCTTAAACTGTTCTGCAAGTAGAGACAGATCCTCTTGATGCCCTTGAACATCTTGCAAGACCCCATACGAAGCAGGCTTTGGCTTCCCTGAAGACATCCCTATTTCTAAATTCCTCTTTGAGCCCTTGCATCCACCTCCAGGATGCTTCCTTTTCTCTCTGGAGATTCTTGAGGAATTCCTTCTTTAGCCAAGAATCTCTCTGGGCATGTCTGCTTGATTTCCTGCTCCTCGGTATGGACAGTTCTGCTTGGAAAATGCTTTCCTGAATGACCAGCCGTACACAGCTCTGCTGTCCTTGAGTGCTGCTGCCCATGGGACTACCACTACAAGTCCCCTGAAGAGGCTGAAGTCTTCTCCCACTATTTCATGAGCACTACAGCCAGGGCTGACACTGGTTTTCACATCCCTCAGCAGCACTGCCTGTTTGGCAAGGACCAGGTTCAGGTGAGCGTCACCTTTGTTGGCCTGACACCTGTTCAAAGAATTTGTCTCAAGAGACCCCCGACACCAGCTGGACAGGGTGTATCCTGCTGTGCTCCCCTTCCAGAAAGTGTCAGGGTCATGAAGTCCCCCATAAGAGCTGGGATCATGGACGTGCAGACTTCCTTGGCTTGCTTAGATAAGCCTTTCTCCACTGCCGTACCCTGAGTGCGGGTGCTGTGTCTCCCACCAGGACGGCACACTAACCGGCCTCTCGCTGACACGCTCCTGCAAGGGCTCACCCAACCTGCTGCACACCCCGTAGAGGAGATCCGCACGTGCAACAAGTGCCTGCACACGGAGGGCATCCCCTCCTCAGCTTCCTGGCCTGTCCCTCGTGAAAAGCCCACACCTTCCCCTGCCGCACCACTGTGACCTGTCCCACCACCCCTCATGATTTATTTCATCAATAGCATGATTTACTCCAGCCATATCCAGCACGATGACAGCATGTGGAAGTCCAGCTCCTCCTGCCTGTGCCCCAGGCCCAAGCCATCGGTGCGCTTCTGGGCTGCAGCACCTCAGCCGTAGCGCTGGGGCCAAGCTCAGGCTTCTCTTGGGCAAAGCTGGTACCAAGCGCCCCCGACCCAGCGTGTGCCCGTGCTGTGCCGGAGACCAGAGACCCGCTGGAGTGGGTGGCGGTGGCAATCTAAGCGCACCAGCAGAGGAAGCCCTGCCCTCTGCAAGGCCAGAAAAGCTGTGCTGGGCTCTGCAGCCCTGGCAGAGGAAGGCTTGGCTAGCTGCAGTGCTGCTGAGGCCCCTGAAGGCCTGTGGGGGAGGGGAGGCTGACCTCCAGGAGGACATGGTGCTGCTGAAAATGTGCTTCAGTTTGGGTATGCTGTGATCCAGGAACACTGTGAGAACCATGCACTGGTTCTTTGATGGTATCTTCACGGGGCTGAGCAAAGGATTGCTGGAATAAGTACCAGGGGAGTGTGGGAGTAGCCAGGTGATTGGAACCCCCACTGTGATGGGCTTCCTGTTCATGGACCAGCTGGATGAACTTGGGTCAGACCGTGACGCACTGCAGGGCTGGCATTCAGTTGCTGGTTGACAGAAACCAAAGCTACCGGAGGTGCCACCTGGGCTTCCTCAGAGGAACCATATTCCTGACAATCAAGATTGGGATGCCCACGTTTTTATGTTGCAGAAGGAAGCCGAGCTACAGAAGATACCAGAAGCAGGTACAAATGCTGCAATACCTCTTGTATGGGCTTCAGGAAGACCAGGGCAATCCCAAGCAGGGGAACCAGTAATCATCCAGTGGAAGCCAAATGGCAGAGCAGCAAGTCAAAAGCTGTAGCCAGTTAAACTACAAGTCAGGAAAGGGTTGGAGCCATGAATTGAACAGATCACAGATTTTGGGTTACTAAGAGAATGCCAATCAGAACATAACACTCCAGTATTACCAGCCAGGAAGCCAAATTCAGAAGAATATAAACTGGTGCAAGATGCAAGAGCTATAAATCCAACTGTGCAAGATGTCCATGAGGCAGTAGCACACCCACATGCCCTCCTGACCACCCTGAAGGAGAATGAGGAATGGTTTACTGTATGAGATGTGAAGATGCGTTCTTCTGCCTTGTGCTGGCTGCTGCCAGTCACCAATCGGTTGGTTTCAAATGGGAAAGCCCTGAAACTGGTCGAGAAACCCAGCTGTGCAGGGCTGTATGACTGCAAGGCGTTAAGAATAGTCCTACAGTCTTTGGAAATCAATTCGCCAGGGAGTTGGAAAGCTGGCAAAAGAGGTATGAAACTGTCGCCTTGCTGCAATAGGTAGGTGACGTACTGCTAGCAACCAGTAGTAAAGAAGATTCTATAACAAGGACCTCCTAAACTTTGGGGGCTAGCAGGGTACAAAGTACCCTGGGAAAAGGCAGAGACCACCCCAGAAGAAGCAACCAATTGGGGATTTACAACCTGCCTGGGCCAGCAGAGTCTTGGAGCTGGAGGAAAAGGGCCATTTGTCAAATCCCAGAAGCCAAATGAAAACAAGAGCTCAGAGCATCCCTGGGAATGGCCGGGTGGTGTCACTTATGGATAATGAATTCGGGACTCATTGCCAAGCCTCCATATGAAGGTGTCGGAGGAAACGGAAACCTCCTTGTCTGGACTCAGGAGTGCAGAGATGCATTTACGGAATGGAAACGGACTGGAATGAGTGCTCCAGCTCTAGGCCTCCCAAACCTAGAAAACCCATTGGAACTCTTTGTGCATGAAAGGTGACACGTTGCCTTAGGAGTGTTGGCCCAGAGCCTGGAACCATGGAGCAGAGCCGTGGGGAGCTTTTCCAAACAGCTGGACAGTGTCAGTAAAGGACGGCCAACCTGTCCGCGCACGGTGGCAGCTACAGTATTACCGATGCAAGAGGCCCAGGAACTGACACCTGGGCAAAAATGACATGATCTCAGTGGAAAAGAAGAAGTAACTCATGATTGTTTAAAGACAAGGGCAGAGGTATATTCTAGCCGAGTGGAATTAGAAGGCACGCCAACAGAAAATGGAGACTGGGACTTATTTGTAGGTGGTAGTAGTTTTGTGCGAAATGGGAGCCAAAGAGCAGGATATGTGGTGGTAACTATCAGAGAGAGAAGAGAAGCCAAAGCCCTCTCATCTGACACGTGGGCCCAAGAGGCAGAACTCACAGCCTAACTAAGGGCACTGGCATTCTTATCAACAGACAAGGCTTTCTTAATGTATGGACATATTTGAAATTTGCCTTTGGAATAGACCATGCCGATGGGGCTGTTGGAAAGAAAGAAAGAAAGAGGACTCTGAACCTCTCAAGGATCCCCCATCAAATTATGGGCTAGACACCCAACAATCATTTCAGGTGACCAGCTGACCCAGGGTGCTGGCAGTTATGCATCGTAAAGTGCAGCACCTTGGAGATAGCGCGGTGCATCTAGGACAGCAAGTGGCAGATCAAGCAAGGAAAGAAGCAGCTGAAAGTCAAATATTGCTAGTCCTGCCAGAGAAACGGCAGAAATTAGGACCTAAGAGCCCACAGGATCCACCAGAAAACAATCAGTTGGCTAATATACTGAAGGCAACCCCAAATCACGGATGATGGGTGACTCCTTCGCATCAACTAACATTTACAGAGGGAATTATGTGTGAATTGGTTAAAAGGAAGCACCAAGAAACTCCCTGGGGAAGTGAGAGGATGTTAGAAGCCTTGAAAGGGCAAGTTCTAAATGTACCATGACTGGGAAAACAAAAAGCAGAGTGAAGAAGCCTGAGTTGTACCTGAAGAATAACCCTCACCTACCCCAAAGACCTTTCCCAGGGCTGACAAAGCCCAGGGGATTACTGGCAAATAGACTTTTTCCAAGTTACTGCAGCAAAATGGGTATCCGTACCTTTTAGTCATGGCAGATGCTTTTTCAGGCTGGCTGGAAGCTTTCCCTTGCCGCACCAATAAGAAGTATCATAAGTGTAAGTTCAGAGATAATACTGAGATTTGGGGTACCCATAGGACTTTCTTTGCGTGTTGGGATCCACACTTGGTAGTAGAAGCCCCTCACCTTTTAGCTAAATAGAAGGGGTAAAATGGGATCTCCACACTCCATGGAGACCTCAATCAAGCGGGAAAGTAGAAAGAATGAAGCAAAGCCTGAAAGCACAGATGAGTAAAATCTGCCAAGAACCTCAGAGAGAGCAGTCAGATGCTTTTCCCTCAGCATTGCTACAGATACAGGATCCAGCGTAAACGGAAGGAGAGACTTAGTCCTTTGGAAAGGATACATGGTAAACCTTGCCAGGTGACAGAAATGGGACTGAATCCCAAAATAATAGAAGGGAAACATGGCTTAAAAGAGCATGTTCAGTCTCTATGAGAGGTCCTGTCCTCTCTCCAGAGGTACGTCACTGTGAGCGCAGATCTGTCCCTGGACGTGCCTGTACATCACTACCGACCCGGAGATTGTGTGTATCTTAGAACGTGGTTGGATGAACCGTTGAAGAGAAGTGAAAGGACCTTTCCAGCTTTTGCTCAGCACCTACACTGCTGTCAGGCCTGAAGGAGTCACTCCATGGACGTGCCATAGCAGGGTTTAAGCAGCCACATCACCAGAATGGACTGTCAAGCAACAAAAAACCTTTATGCTTGAAACTACCTCCAGAACCATGAAGTTCTAGGTTCGGTATCTTGCATTATTGCCAGACAGCATATAAGTGAATGACTGAAATGCGACCCCAGATAAGACTGGGCTGTCTACAGGGAAGCTGGAGTCTGCTTCTTGTCTCTCCTTTGTAGATATATGTTGAAACATGTTTTAGAGATGTATAGAATTTGGCCTGTGATGTGGTATGCTAAATCCTCAGCTTGGGTGGGATCAGGAGGAGTCATGGACATGGAATACTCATTTGAAAATGGTGGAAGGATCGATGAATGTTTTTAATTAGAGTGATTGTTGGGTAGGTACCCATTTCCCTGAATGTCCTCATGCAGGAATGCCTGTAGCTGGTATCCCCATCCCATGTGGGACTAGTGGGAGTAACTTGTGGCTAAGACCAAAATACACTCACTGGAACGAGACTGACCTCCAGACCTGGGCAATACTGAATCCACACTCAGTGTGAAGTGTGTTACTAAAATGAAGCCGAGACACACCAAAATGGAACTCTGCTCTCTGTGGGGCACCACCCACATTGTGATTGCTCAAGGCATTTCATGAAGCTGTCAGAACTAACTAGCAGTAGGTACTGGAACGTTCCACTGGGCACTGGGTGCTGCTGGATATGTGCCCGTGTAGCACAAAAAGCGTTACCACCAAGATGGTCGGGTAGATGTACACGGGGAGGGATTTTTCCTGATATGACTGACTGAGACACTGGACAACAGTCGGTGGTGAACAACTTACCTGCGGAGATACAGGCAGAATCAACCACCCCTTACAGAGAGACCCACTGGGTTTCACTGTTTTGCTGGGTGGTTTATTCCTTGGCTTGGGGCTGCTGAATTGGGGAAGGCAGTGACAAAGAGATCCACAGGAGTGGAAGAGATGGCCAAGGACACTGCAGGTGCCATAAACTGCACTCTGTATGGCAGAGACAATGGCCGTACGCAAGGGGACAACCCTTGGGTTCTCTTGGTGACTTCCAGCCTTGCCCGTGCCCTTTGCCTTCCATCTCACGTTGCCCTACGCTGTCCCACAGCTGCTGCTTTTCCCCGGCAGGCTGCAGGCACCCATCTGGCTTCCCCACCTTGCTCTCACCCTGCCCTTGCCACACATGCACTCATGTCTGCCCACCCTCACACGCTGTGCCTGCAAACACACAGACATGGACTGATCTCACACTCCTTCTGGGCGACGTCTCCCACCACAGCACAAGCCCCTGAGTGACATTTCCTCCTCCTGACCTCCAGTCTCCACTTTCCCAGCTGCACTGGGTGGCAGTGCTTCTCCCTCCTGCTCTTCCCTACCGCCAAGGAAAGCTCCACCACCTGGGAAACCACCCTTCAGGCGGGCATCCCGACCCGTCACCCTCCTTGGGGCCTTTCCCCTGACCATGCCACGGCCTCACCGCGCTCTTCCAAGGCTGCGAGCCTTTCAGCTTCTCGCATAGACACGAGCAAGCGGTGTGCCTGCTGCTGTGCTGCCATGTCCTCAGGCAGCAGCGACGTGACAAGCAAGAAAGAAGCCCCTTGGTGGAGTGAGCCCAGGTCCTTAGGCAGAGGGGATCTCACAGCCCACGTGCCACCCAGGGGCCTTCTGCTGGCCTGCCCGAGACACGGGCAGATGGACCTTAACAGCACGTGTGCCAGCCATGAGTCAGGGGCTGCCCTACGCGCTGTGTCAGGCAGAGGTGACCTCACCGCCCCTTTCCCAGGCACATTGCTGCTGGTGGCCTGTCCCCTCCGCAGGCAGAACTGGCCTCACTGCCCCCGTCACAGCCATTGGCTTCCTGCTGGAATGTGAGTCCCTGAGACACAACTGACCACGAGATACCGTCCTCAGCCGTCACCCTCCCCGTGGCCCAGCACCCAGCAGATGAAGGGAAGCTTCTCTCACCCAATTTATCTCCACTGATGTCCCACCAGGGGTTTGAGCGCACAAGTGTTCCCCAGAGGAACTGCCTTATCTCACGTGGTGCATTGGTACATAGCTCGAGGTTTGGCTCTCCGTTTATCCTTCTTGCTCCCGCTGTTCTGAACGGAAGGAGCTCTCTAGGGAAGTGAGTCAATGAATCCTGAAATAACTCACGTTGGAAGAGACCCCTTAAATGCCCTTGTCCTGCTATCGTGCTTAAGGCAGGGTGAACCAGATGGCATGTCTCAAGGGCTCTGCCCACGTTGTCACCATCTAAAAATGGGCCAAAAAGCCATAAAGTCAACTTATCCAGGGGGACAATAAAGACATTCAACCCTGATTACCCAAGTGCCTGCACTGAGGGATTGCCACTAGTCAAAGGACACCAGGAGGACTAGACGACTGGTGACACTCGGACTTGAGCCTCCAGCCAACTTCCCACCCACAGTGTCCTCCATTTCTTGAGTCCCAAACTCACCCATCTTTGAATGGATGAAAGGAGAAAAAGTCAAAGCCCTTGCAAAGGTGCAGGTACAAACCATCCCCTCCTTTCCTCAATACGTATGGGTGCAGCAACCCCTTTGATGTCCCACAATTACCTGGAAATGGCTGCAGCAGTATTTGCATCGTCATTTCCCCAGACACTACGGTGAGGATGAGCAGCCTGTATTTCTCCCAATTGTCCTTCTTGCTTTTCCTGAACAAAGGCTGGATGTCTGCCTTTTGCCAGGACCCCAGAACCTCCCTGATTGCTCGGACACATTTGAGGGCACCATCCAGAAAGGGTGCCGTGATCAGACAGAGGCACTTGCAATGAGCCTGCCCAAGGCGGGTGAGATGAATCTCCCTGGGACAGTGGCCTTTGTTCCTGCAGTCACACACAGGAACGGCTGTGCCCTGGGAGGTGTCCCCACCTCAGCTGGCCTCATGCACTGCTGCCGTGGTTGAACCCCAGCCTCACGCGCACAGGGGTGCTCAGAGGCACGAGCCCGTCCCTGGCACGTGCGGAGGCAGAGCACTGCAGCAGGCACAGTGACTGCCTGGCCTCCTGCTGCCCCTGCCAGAGGCTGGCAGCACCTCAGCCCGGGGGTGTCGCGCCCTGCTCGGCACCTCTCGGAGATGGCCCTCGTCATGAGCAACGGGCACGGGGACCTCGGTTCAAGGAAGCACGTTGCAGCGCTGCATTCAGGTGGTCTCCACCAATCCAGAACAGTTGATGGAGGCCAGCACCGTCAGAGAGTGCGCGTTGCCTGCCCCTGCCTGCGCTCACAGGACTGCCACGCAGCACGGCGGTGACCAAGCTGCCAGAGCACTCAGGCCTTACACCAAGGCAGGGGGTCAGAAGGGGAGTGTGGAAGTGGAAGGAGGACAGCACTGGAGAGCCAAGGGGTGGTGTTCCCTGGTACTGCGGCCACACCAGGAACTTTTTCCCCTCCATCTGTGGACACAGGAATTGTCCCTGCAGCTCCAGAAAGGCCTTGGAAGGAAGTATGCAAGGATAAATATAGTTGTTTAATGGTGCTTTGGCTTTGTTAGACGAAGAGAGAGCAGGGCACCTTCAGAAAGGAAAATCACAGAAGGAATTAGAATGGGGACGACAACTTTATCAGAAGTTAAATACAAAAAGTAACTAAAAAAAAAATCAGAAGACAATCTGGGTCTGTGATGAATTACATTATAAATGCTATTCATAATTTTATTCCTTCAGAAGAACATCCAGCTATCAGTTTGCACATTGCACCCTTGAGCTCCTCATTCCTCATGCTGTAGATGAGGGGGTTCACTGCTGGAGGCACCACCGAGTACAGAACTGCCACCACCAGGTCCAGGGATGGGGAGGAGATGGAGGGGGGCTTCAGGTAGGCAAACGTGGCAGTGCTGAGAAAGAGGGAGACCACGGCCAGGTGAGGGAGGCACGTGGAAAAGGCTTTGTGCCGTCCCTGCTCAGAGGGGATCCTCAGCACAGCCCTGAAGATCTGCACGTAGGACAGAACAATGAAAATGAAACATCCACAGACTAAACAGGAACTAGCCACAATAAGCCCCACTTCCCTGAGGTAGGTGTGTGAGCAGGAGAGCTTGAGGATCTGTGGGATTTCACAGAAGACCTGTCCCAGGGCATTGCCGTGGCAGAGCGGCAGTGACAGTGTATTGGCCGTGTGCAGCGCAGCATGGAGAAACCCACTGGCCCAGGCAGCTGCTGCCATGTGGACACAAGCTCTGCTGCCCAGCAGGGTCCCGTAGTGCAGGGGCTGGCAGATGGCCACGGAGCGGTCATAGGCCATGACGGTGAGGAGAGAACACTCTGCTGAAAGGAAAAAGACAATCAGGAAGAGCTGTGCAGCACATCCTGAGTAGGAGATGTCCCTGGTGTCCCAGAGGGAGTTGGCCATGGCTTTGGGGAGAGTGGTGGAGATGGAGCCCAGGTCGAGGAGGGAGAGGTTGAGGAGGAAGAAGTACATGGGGGTGTGCAGGTGGTGGTCGCACACTACTGTGATGATGATGAGGCCGTTGGCCATGAGGGCAGCCAGGTAGATGCCCAGGGAGAGCCAGAAGTGCAAGAGCTGCAGCTCCCGCGTGTCTGCCAATGCCAGGAGGAGGAACTGGGTGATGGAGCTGCTGTTGGACATCTGCTGCCTCTGGGCATATGGTCCTGTCACAGGAGGAAAAGACAGTGATAATTTAGGGGAGACTTCTGCAAGCAAAATCAAAGCCATTTCCCACAGACCATCCCCCCGTCACACACAGACATCCCTCTCTTTTCTCGGAGACCTTCCTGCAGCTGTGTGGCTGCAGCCCTGCTTGGTGCTGGCCGTGTGGGTGATGAAGAGCAGGGCATCTGCCCACGGGCTCTTGACCAGCCAGCCCCACTCTGCAGCAGTGGGTGGGGGCAGGGACCAGTCCTGGTGTTTAACTTTGTCCTCTGAAACCAGTGCCAACGCAGAAGGGCTGGTCAGCGTCTGCAGCGCCAGTGCTAAGGAACGGGAAGGGTGAAGGCATTGTAAGAGAGCTTTAGTTTTTTTCACAGCTCCCCCCCATCTCTCCTGTTGCGTATTCTCGGATGTCAGAAAAGCAGAGCATTTTTGCTGCCCTCCGGTGGAACAGAGTGAGGTCTGTGAGGCAAGAGGATTGCCTGTGGGTGAGTGCCCAGTGAGGGGAGGTGGTCTGTCCTTCTGGTTCCCAGTTTCTATGGGCTTGCACCTTCCTGAGATGAATGGTGGCCACACTCCCATGTTACCCTGAAGTACCACAAGGCACTGCTGAGAACGGACTGACCCACCACAGACCAGTAAAGGGTGTAGACTTTCATCAGAACTCAGCATCCCACCCACAGCAAAGGATACACAGCTCATTTCACCCACCCCAACAGTGTTTTCTCCATCACAGAAACTCTACGCCTCTACGTGGGGCTTTCAGATCACTAATGGGTGCGAGGGGACAGGTTTCCATTCTGGAGGGCAACTCGCTGCTTGGAAGGGAACTTCAAGGAGGTAGCCAAGTGCCCTAACAAGAGCATCAGGTTCAGGGAGAACCAGCCCATTGCCCAGCCCCACATAGGGCATTGCCCACAGCCCCACAGCTGAGAGGAAAGCTGGGACACTTGTTCCCATGGACACACCTGCAGGAGAGGACCCACAAGGTCAGAGTGTGACTCTGCAGCTGAAACACCCATCCCCAGAGAGCCTGACAGCAAGAGCTAGAGAATAAAACTAACCCAAAAAGGCAGAGAAAGAAGTAAAATTGCACTGATGGTCTAGGTAAGAGTGTCCAGGGCGAGCGAGCCAGGCACTGAGGGCAGCGTTGCCCTTGCCCAGCTCTGCTCGCCACCTCCCACACACCAACACTGCCGGGCAGCTGCTCTCAGCCCCTGTGCTCTGCAGAGGGACCGGGGCACGTGGCTGCAGAGCTGCACCGCGGCTCTGCTGGAGCTCTGGCTGCAGAGGGGGTGGCTCACGCCTCGGGACCCCCAGCCCTGAGGGCAGAGGCTTTGCTGGGGGGAGAGCAGCCAGGGGGATGCCTCAGAGAAAGGGGTCTGCACTGCACATGGTCAGAGAGAGCTTTCTGATTCTCCCTTCAACAACAATTCTGTCTGAAGTTTCCTATCAGTCCTTGCAATATCCTGGATGTCAGGAGACTTTCCTTGTGGGAGGTATCTCCCTGTGCCAGGTCTTTCCCTGTCAGCGCTCACAGATCCCATCACAACCTCTGTGCTCTGGCCCCGCACAAACGTGCCTGTCTGCAGGGCACTGGCTGGGCACAGGGTCCTGCCCGCAGGGGGAAAAGGGCAGCTCAGAACGACCCTGATGGCTCCAGCAAAGGTGCTGCTGCTGCTGTTCATAGGCGGAGGAGTGGCTGAGGGCACTTCAGGAGGCTCCTGGCAGACCTCCTCATCACTCAGAGTTACAGCTGGCAGTCTCAGGGACATCTTCAAACTCGAGATCTCCATTAACATTTCTGCCTTCCCTCTCCTGCCCCCAACAACAGAAAACTGAAAACACAGACTGAGGAGAGCCCTGGATTTATCATAGACATCCCTGCACTGACCTTCGATATGAAAAGTCTCATCCAGACATATTCTGAGGGTAACCTATACTTGTAAGCAGCGCTCACCCCTGCAGCACACTCTGCACAGCAGAGAGATCCTTCCCTATGGGGGGTCAGTCCATACGCCCCCAGAGCTGTGGGGAGCCCCCCGGCAGGCTGAGAGCTGCCCCTGGCAGGCGGCAGAGCCCCTGCCCCAGCACACAGCCCCCTGGGCTGCAGGGACCCTGCTGGCAAGGACAGCCCTGGGCACCCCTGCCTGCACAGCCACCTTCACAGCCCTGCAGCCGGCCCTGGCACAAGGCAGCCCACATGCCCTGGCCCTCCCACGCTGCAGCAGGGAAGCCCTGCTCTGCAGCACACTGGCCTCCTCCACAGCACAAGGCTCCCACACGGTCCCACAGGCTGGGGGGGCCCCAGCTGCTGCAGACCCGGCTAGGAACTGCAGAGGCATTGCCCTGCAGCCACACACTTACCGGCTCCAGGGCTCTGCAGATTTCTCCAGCAGGGAGCTCTCAGCAGCCTCCCACCAAGGGCTGCTTTTGAGCTCTCCCTGCCTCCCTCCTCTGCCCCTCTGGGCTCCCTCCAGCTGTCCCTGGGGCTGCAGGGGAACCTGCTGGGCAGCAGGATGAGGCAATCCCTCATGGGCCTTGCCTCACCTGGGGGGACACACTTATTTCCAGCAGTGGCAATTCCCTTACTAGAAAAAGTTTATTGTTTGACTATCAACTTTTGTTAACCCATTACTAGAGAGGACACCAGGAAGACTGCAGCAAAGGATCCAAGTACTCCTAAAGGAGCGTGTGTGTATGTGTGTGTCTGGTGGTTCTGCAGGCAGGGGCAGGGAGGATGTCTTCAGTGCTTCAGTAAGCCCTGCAGAGCCCATTTCAGCACTTCATTGCACAGTCCGAGGGCTCAAGACTCAGCTCTCCTTTGCCCAGGCCATGTCTCTGCTCTGAAGCAAAGCCTTTGCACCCCCGGGCTCGGGGACACTTGGTACCAGGTTGCCTTATGGCCAGGCAGAGCTGGGCTGGTGCCACAGCTGGGGGGCTTCAGCCCAGATGTGCAGCAGTGCCCTCAGCCAGGGGCCCACGCAGAGGCAGCTGCAGCCCGTCCTGTTGCAGACAGAGCTGTGACACTGAGGGAACCAAGTGCCAAGGCAGGTGGCAGAGCTCAGCACAGCTGCTCGGCAAGGACAGCAGCCTCCAACAGGTCCAACATTGACAATGGAGTTCATGCTTGTGAGGCAATTCCAGGGCACCCGAAGGAGCGTTCCCTCCTTCTGCACAGGCCACAGCCTGCCAGTGTGTGACCTGGGGCCTGCACTCTGCTGCTCTCCTGCCTCACTCCCCTGGGAGATGAGACTCCACCATTGCTTTGCTCCTAGAACCAAGGTGGACACGAATGATGCAGGGTTTCAGATCCAGGGGAGCATCACAGCTGCTGGCCCATCTGGCAGCTGTGCTAGAATGCCGATGCAAAGAACCTGCAGACACCTAAAGGAGCATTGTCACTGTGCTGCCCTGTGGCTGTCAGCAGGTGGTTACTTGACCACTGGCTTGCAGGATCCCACCAAGCCTCTGTCTCGCTGCTCCCCTCCTTCTTCACTCACCTTGATGTCTGTAGGGTTGTTCTCTCACATCATTCTCACTCCTCTCCCGTTGTGTTTTGTCCTTTCTGCCATAGGGTATCACAGAGGTGCCACTGCGATTGCTTATTGGCTCAGGTTTGGGCAGGGGCTGGTCCATTTTGGAGTCAAATGAAAGTGGCTGTTATGGCCATGGAGTCAGCTCTTGATCTCTTCTCACCTCTGCCAGCCCTACAAACACCTCCAAACCACTCCCAAACCCTTGCCATGTAAACACACAGGATCTCTAAATTCCCCAAGAAGATGTCAGGTTATTGATCCTAAGGCTTCCTCACGCTGCTTAAATAAGACTTTTCCCCTTCCTCTCCCTGATTTAGGTGATTTCAGAGCAGAGTTACCCTGAACCACACCTGTGTCACCTGGGCCAAGCTCAGACATGTAACAACAAAAATAATAATGGGTACCAAGTGTCCAAGGTCACACGCAAGCAAAATGTTTTGCTGCAGAGCATGCTGGGGTGGTGGGCAGAGGTCACTGTGACGGTGAAATGAGATGTCCCTAAGGAGAGCAATCCATGCTGTCCTTGGGACCAGAGACACGCAGGGCTGGACTGTGCAGTGCTGCAGGAGAAGGCATTGCTGCCAGTGATGCCTCTGCAGCCCCAGAGGACATGTGGTTCCGGTGAACCTTATACCCAGAAAGGACAAGGTGCTTTTGATTGTGTCCTTGACAATGGACATCCCGTGAGGCAGGGACACTTTGAAAATCATTGGTCTGTTTCTCTATTGCCTCACCACAGCGATGACTTTCAACAGTGCTGGCTAACTGGGGAGGCCCAAGAAGGCTGAATGTTAGTCACGTGCTGCCCACCTACAAGAAGGGCAGGAGGGAGGATGGGGATAACTACAGGCCTGTCAACCTGATCTTAGTGCCAGGGAAGGTTGAGGAGCAGATCGTCCTGAGCACCATCACACAGGAGCCGCAGGAAAACCAGGAGGTCAGGACCAGCCAGCATGGGTTTATGAAAGGCAGGTCCTGCCTGATGAAGCTGATCTCCTGCTGGGACAAGGTGACCTTTTCAGTGGATGAGGGAAAGGCTGTGGATGCTGTCTACCTGGACCTTAGGAAAGCCCTTTGGCTCCATCTCCCACTGCATTCTCCTGGAGAACCTGGCTGCTCATGGCTTCGGTGGGTGTTCTCCACGCTGGGTTAGAGCTGGCTGGACAGCCAAGCCCCAAGAGGTGCAGTAAATGGAGTGACATCCAGGTGACGATGGCCCATAAGGAGTGGTGTTCCCCAGGGCTCAGTGCTGGGGCCAGTCCTGTTTCAGAACTTCATCAATGACCCAGCAAGGGGACTGAGTGCACCCTCAGTGAGTTTGCATACAACACCAAGTTGCGTGGAAGTGCTGATGTCCTTGAGGGCAGGAAGGCTCTGCAGAGGCATCTGCACGGGTTGGACCTCTCAAGTGAGTCCAATTGTATGAGGTTCAACCAGGAGAAGTGCCAGATCTGCACTTGGGTCACAACAGCCCCACACAAGGCTACAGGCTTGGGCCAGAGTGGCTGGAAGGCTGCCTGGTGGGGAAGTACCCTGAGGGTGCCGGTTGGCAGATGGTTGAGCATGAGCCAGCAGTGTGCCCGGGTGGCCAAGAAGGCCAATATCATCGTGTCTGCTATCAGAAACAGTGTGGCCAGCAGGACCAGGGCAGTGATGGACCCCCTGTACTCGGCACTGCTGAAGCCACACCTTGAACACTGTGTTTCCATTTTGGGCCCCTCACTGCAAGAGAAACGCTGAGGATCATGTCCAAGAAGGGCAACAAAGCTGGTGAAGGGTTTGGAGCCCTGGTCTGTTGAAGAGTGTCTGAAAAGACGGTTTTCTTTTGAAAAGTGGTTTTACTCTGGAGAAGAGGAGACTCAGGAGGGATCTTACTGCTCTCTAGAGTTACCTGAAAGGAGGTTGTAGATGAGTGGGGGTAGGTCTCTTCTGCCACATAACAAGTCACAGAACAAGAGGAAATAGCCTCTAGTTAGAGAGGAGAGCTTTAGATTGGATATGAGGAAAAACATCTTCACTGCAAGGATGGTCAAGCATTGGAACAGGCTGCCCAGGGAGCTGGTGGAATCAGCAGCCCTAGAGGTGTTTCAAAAGTACGTAGATGCAGTGCTTCGGGACATGGTTTAGTGATGGGATTGGCCGTCCTGTGGTAACGGTTGAATTTGATTATCTTTAAGGTCTTTTCCAACCTAAATGATTCTCTGTTCCTATGCTTCTATGATATTGCAAGCCTAGCTAGACCAGTTGCTGAGCAAGTTGCTCTTGCTGACCCTGCCTCAGTTGGAGGGTTGGATTCGATGATCTCCAGTGGTAGTCCAACCTGGAAAAAAAAGCCATATATATGGAAGCTCATATATAAATTGTGTCAACACAGCTACGGAAGTTCATGTGAATAATGTTTCTCCACTCAAATGGCTTGTGGGAAATGCATTTGATAAATCTGAACGAAACAAGGCTGCTTTTCTGTGGTCAGGTCATGGAGCAGAGGGAGGGTGATGGAGGGGTATGTTATTAAAAGAGCAACTGGGTCTCAGGAACTCCTCATGCAGGAGGACGTGCCTGGCTGTGAAGGGGCCTGTGAGGTCAGTTCTGTCTCTGGAGGTGATAGGCCAGCAACAGGAACATGGCTGGGAAAGTCCTTCTGCCAAGCTACAGCACAGGACCTCTCCAGGAGAAGGGCTGGGGTACAGGCTGTCATGTCCATTGTGCCTGTGGACATGAGAGGACAGCAGCAGGCATGTGGCTTGGTCACGTCTCTGGGAGAAGCTGAAAGGCCAGCAGCAGCCATGTGGTTTAGAAGACCATGTGGAGGTGACTTCACTTTTTTGAGGGGAAAGACCACCAAAAATAGCTATTGAGTTAGGTTCCCTGCTTGGAGGGCAGTTCCTGAGGTGGTAAAGCTTTGCTGGGCAGTGGGAAAAATCTCAAGAGAGGAAAAAATGTGACAAAGGAAAGCTCTGATGGTGGAGAGTGGCTATCGGGAGGAGGAACTGTCACTGCAAGGGTCCTGCTGCGGTGCAAGAGCTCAGCCAGAGGGAGCCTGGATCAGCCCATGGTTTGTGTTTCAAGGAACAGCCGGTGAGAGTGGAGGTACCTCAGCGAAGGTATGGCAATGTTGGGGTGAGAGCAAGGCAGGGCAGCGAGATGGTGCCTACAGCCTGCAGGGAAACAGGGGCAGGGCTCCAACCATGCAGGACAGCCTGTGGTGAAGAGGGCAGAGGGCACTGGCAAGGCTGGAAGGCACCAGTAGAACCCAGGTCGGTGTCCCCTTGGCTGTGGCAGCTGTCTCTGCCTCTGAGGGCCATGACAAGACATGATGTCCTCACGGCACGGGGGCATCGTTGCCTCCTTGCAGCCCCATGGGGAAGCTGGAAGTTGCTGTGCCATTGCTGTCCTTCACTGGGCATTGGATGCCCACCTTCCATGGTCCCCAGGCAGAGCCCTGAGCCCTGTGTGAGGGACAGCACCCACCTCCCCACAGGCTGCAGGTCACGGCTTGGCCTTTCTGCTTCATCAAGCAAGCCAAGGCTTTGCTCAGCAGCAGAGCTGCCTGCACAGCGCCTTTGCCTTCCTGCACTCACAGCCTCCAAGGATGGGCTCTAACAAGGCCATGGGGAGGCTTTCTCAGCCATGGCCCTCAGTGGGGCCCATTAACGCTTCCAGGGACTGGGGGCTTTGCTCCGGACTTGGTGTTCTTGAGAGGTTTCTTCAGGCTCCTCTGAACACCTGAAGTCCACAGCACCACAGACCCCCTGGGCTCATGACGAGGGAGAACGCCCTGACGAGCCCTGTCTCTTCCATCAGGGACATCTGGTCTTCAAGGCTTGAACACTTCATAAGTTTCAGAAGTGTAGTTAAAGAGGAAGGCAGGTAATGACCACTATGGAGAAGTGATAGAAGACTTTTCCAATGGCAACTGATGCAGCATGCCTCCTGAGGCGTTGTGCAGGGGTGGGAAAAGCAGTCCCTGGAGCTAAACACAGTCTGCGTGGACAGCCTCACTTCTCACCTCCCCAGCCCCACTGTTTATCTCCTCAGCCCCATGGCACTTCCATCACTTGACATCAGACTTCTCCAACCAGCTCTGCAGGTGAATATAGGAAGTGCTTGGCAGTAATTATCGGCTGCTTTCCTTTAGAGAAGAGGGTGTAAACAGGAATAAAAGAGGGATTGCTTATCAGGGTGTGTGTTGGGGGAGTGGGTTAGAAATTAATAAATAAAAATAAATTTCTCAGCTGTCGTATTGTTAGTTCAAGCAAATCCCCATGAGGTCTATTGTCACAACTGAAGAGTTGCCCGTAGGGAATATTAGAGACACTACTGACAGACAGTCCAACTTTTCCACTCTGAACCTTAAAGCAGAAGCTACATAGGTAGAATGGATTGGAGTGATCACAGAGGAAGAGGAGAAAGGCATCTGGAGATGAACTTCTTAACCCAGAGCTGTAAATCAGGAAACCAGGACATCAGCATATTCCAAATGTCTTCAATTTCATAGCAGGTGTGAACTTCCTGGGACTCATGACAAATATTAGGATGCTTCCAAATTTTTTTTATATCTCTAGAAATTCTCCTACTATGACCTACATATACGCAACAACTGGTATTCTCTGAGGGTTGCCCTCTGATGCCAGAGGTCACCCAGAGGGAGCCTGGGTCAGCCCATGGCTTTGAGTTTCAAGGAACAAGCAGGGATGAGGGGAGAAACTTCAGAAAAGGCAGAGAAATGCGGGTGTGAGGGCTGGGTAGGAAAGCAAGGAAGAGTCCAACCCCCAGAGTGGAAAGAGGTGCCACACGGACAGTGTAGGGCAACTTGCCGTGGAGATGGCCCAGGGCTGCAGCAAGGCTGAATGGCCCCACAGGGGGCTGAGGCCTCTGTCCCCCTGGCACTGGCAGCTGCCCATGTCACCAAGGCCTGTGACAGGAAACGTGATTTGGAGGGTCTTCTGTTCTGCCCTCCAAGAGCCTGGGGGTCAGGGCTGGGTCTTTCTGCTTCATAAATAATCCAAATGGATTATCCAATCCGGAAATTAGGACCATGCGTGGCAATCAGTTAGCTGAAGGGAATGTGCTCGAGCTTGTAGGTCACTAACCCTGGGAAGACAAGGAGTGTGAATAGACAGAACAATTAACATGATGAGCAATGCTGAGAGAGCATAGGGGAGTGGGGGACGGATGCCGCGAAGGAAAGGTAACACCTTGCTGTTAATTGATTGTAGTGTCCCTGTCTCCTTCTCAGGTGCAAATATGTTAAAGATGAGAGAAAATAAGGGCGTGGTATAAGTGTAATAATAATGGTGAAGTTCTGGTATAAAATCCATATTTCCTTGAAGTATCGCTTTTGAAAGCTCCATGAATTGGCAGAGGTCAGTTCTGAGATAGGACAAGTAAGTGTTGCAACTGTCTTGGAAGGAGTCCGTAAGTGCAGCTCGGGGAACCACAGGCTGCGCAACCACCCATGGTGAGGGGTGTGCCACCAGTTAGAGTCCCCTTGGGTGACATTTCTGGCACCGGAGTGGGTAACTGTCCAGGTGGATTGTCCAAGGGTAACTCCTGCCTCGCCAACCTGACAGCCTGCAGTTGCGCGTGAGGAGCTCCACAGTGGATGTCATTTCCCTCAGCTTCAGCAAAACTGTTGTCATGGTCTTCATCAGCGTTCTTCTGCCCACGTGAGGCCATGACACTCTGGGTGGGAACAGAAAGAGATGGGTAAAACACCAGCGGGATGGTCAGGCTGAGAGAGCAGTGGGGAAGGGCTCACACCCCACCTGGAGGCCACTGGGACATCCTGGGGCAGTGTGGGCTGAAGAGGGTCCCAATCGGAAAGTCAGCCAAGTAACGACAATCGCACCAGTGTGGCTACATGTCGTCCTACTTTATGTAGCAACTTTGTCATATTTATACTTCTAATGCACTGTTCACGCGGCAGCTGCCTGACAGTCATTGGCTGTCGGTTACGTATTCATGTTACCTGTGCATTGGTTGTCATGCTGCAAGCGCCTAAGAAGGATGTGCTAACCTAGCGGTTTTCATATCTTGCTTGGCACCCGGCCTTGTTCTTGTACAATGCTCATTATTCTTTATTCTGCCTATTCAAGGACAGTACAAGATCTTCAAAGGAACTTTGTAATCTGCAGGCCAGGGTTGTCCAACTCCTGCCAGGGGACAGTATGCCCTTGTTCTGCCAAGAATTCCCCTACACATCCCCCTTTTTTTTTTTAACAACCCAGGCTCTATCAACAATTGATTCCAAATCTTCCTTCATACAGGAGAAAATACAACAAAAGATAACAAGCACAGCAAAGATAATAACAAAAATTTAATCCCTTCCATCAATAAGGTTTTCTACCAGCCAGTGATTCCCCATCCCTTCAGCCAATCGTCATAAGGATTTTCAGTAACACTGAGTTTCTTCGTATTATCTTGCAGTTGGGAAAGCTTTTTGTGAATGGACTCAGAATGATCAGCAAGATTCATACAGCACATTCCCTCAAAATCCTCTCAGCCGTGTCCTAGTGCTAATAACAGAAAATCAATGGCAGCTGGATTTTGTATTAAAGCATGTCGTATACTGTCGACATCAGTGGTGAGTCATCTAATACTCTGGAGGTAATGTTAATTTGTTCTCTGTCCAAGAAGCCAACGGTCTCAACTGAGTGAGAGCCTTGGCAGAAGCAACTTGTGGTGTAAAGAGTGATGCTGAAATGACAGATGGACGTTCCCACAACTCAACATCATCTGTACATTCAGGTCCCAACTGGTATACACGACGTCTGATGCGTTTAAACTTGTTACTTATGTTCAGCATTTGATGGATACTAGGGGCAAATAATGTTAGTTTGCCAAAGCAGCATGGTCCTCCCGGTGCCCTTGCAGGTACGGCGGGCCAGGCACCATCTCCACAAACGCGGAATACTCCCCGAGGCAACACCTGTGCTTTTTCATTTGTCTCACCAGACCATGAAACAGGCCAAGTCCAATCGTTACAGTAACTGGTGATGTTAGAATGCCAGGGGGACCCAGGGGCAATCCAAGTACTATCATCTCTTGGTTTGTGGATCCTAAAATTACCTGAGTCAATGTCTTTCTTATAAAACCCCCAAAATAAACAGTAGTTTCCCGGCATAGATCCTAAGATGTCAAGCTCCTGAGGTTCCATGCCGGTAACATTCCGGCCCTGAGCAATTTGGAACGCTTGAGCCCCCGAGGGGTTCCTCGGAATACCAAGTGATTGGCACCAATCGGCTTGCACAGACCCACTGTTGATGGTGCAAAAGTCATTTGCTGCTTGGTCGAGGTAGTCGGAGTATATTTTACCTGTTGTCCAGTGCCCAAACTCCTTCACATGGTTTAAAGGGACCCCAATCAAACAGGTACGAAATGGGCCAGATGGGGTAGCTAACGATAAGCAAAATGAATCTTGCCCTGTCTTGTTGGCCCAGGTAACCCACATGTGCATTTGTGGTTGGACAGGAACCCATGCTGTTCCTTGTGAGGGCATGCTGATGACTCCTATCAGCCCTACAATCAGGTCAAACAATTCCATTATCTCGCAATCTTGTTCCCAACTGACAAAAGAAGCACCACAAGCCAAGAGCTTGTGTTTTCTTTGTAGCTAAAACAACAGTTAGGTTTTTTGTCAAGGCCCACCAAGAGATAGCTTCTATTCTGCTGTCAATACTTTCTGGCATCCATATTGCTGGAAAATGTTGATTTGGCTTGAGGTTCAAACATTCCCTACAAGTATTTTCAAAAGTAATATTAGCAAAGCTCTTTTGACAATCTAAGTAGAAAGCATAATCATTTCGCAAGCGGCTACAACCTAGAACAAAGTTCTGTCTACAGTTACCACAACTTAACATTATTGCTGCTCGTTCCCTATAGTTTCCACAAACAGCATTCTTCGTATTACAAATTTTTTTCAACACAGCATTACAAGCTCGTGACCCAAAGGATTGTCTTCTCGCTGCTGTCAACAGCACGTCTTCTCTGGTGGATGGGACTGGCCCAAGTTCTGCACAGAGTTTGTTAAAGACTGGCTGGAGATAAAGCTGTCACCTATATTTTCTCCGTTCCCCTGGAGCTAAACATGCAGGGCGGACAAATCTGCTAGGGACCCATAGAGGTCCTTTATCTGTGGAAACACAAAAATATCCTCTACCGATGAACAACACTGGACTGGGTCCTTCCCAGTTGCCTGTAGTCATGTTCTTAGAATGAACCTGTACCCCAGGCATGGCCTGTGTTTGACTTCCCTGAATAGCCTGATGGTGTATAACAACGGGGGCCCTTCTCTTCCTTCTGTCAGGGACAAATAATTCAATGTAAACAACACCTTGTTTCATCGCTTGCTTACATCAGTCTTTCCTGGCGTCTTTCATGTCACTTAGCTGTTGTCCATGCGGCATCACACTCCATTTGATTGGTCCCGGAGCGGCGCCCACACGCTGCTCCCCCCTTGTGCAGGCATCCTGCTTTCTCTCACCTTTCTGTCCAAGTCTCTTACCTCTCTGCGAATGCAGTTTCTTTGTCTCCCTTGGCCTTGCACATGTCCTTCACAACACCTGCAGCTTGTTAGAGCTGCGGCCTGTTATTACAACCAAGTTATTTGGTCTGGATTGCTCATAATTTGCCAGTGTTCTTCCAGCCACTCCACATTTTGGAGTCGGTTTTGACTTGCATCACCACAATTGGTGACCCCAAGGTGCTGATGTGACCCAGTAAGGGGTATCCTAAGGAGACCCTGAGACTGTGCCGACATGACCCCGGTAAGGGGTGTCAGGAGCAGATCCTGAGATTGTGACCAGTGGGTTGCTGGGGAGATGGGGCCTGGTGAAGCGGAATAGCGCAGCGGGGCGGCTGCAAGATCCCGGGAGACCGTGACACCAGAAAGGTGAGCCACCAGGGACAGCATGGGGACTAATTTAAGGAAGATACCATGGTGCTGTCAGTGTGGAAGTTAGTGTTACAGTGCAGGACAAGGCCTCAAGGACAAGAGTCCAAGTACTGATAGCCTGATGAATAGAGACTTGCTAGAACTTGTAGGGCACAAGCCCTGGGAACAAAGGAACAAGCTAACTGCAGACCCCTGAGCCGTCACAGTTGAGGAGGCAGCCAGACGGACAGAGAAACAAGCAGCCAGATAAGGGAACGGATGGCGCGGATATGTAACTTTGTTAATCAAGAAAGCCGCGTAGAAAGAAACCCCCCCGATTTTGGAATAGAAATTGTTGCTATGTCAAAGTAAACTAATAAGTTCCTATTGTTCTACCGGTGTGCCTTAAATATCAGCCAATCAGTGTTTTTTACACTTAAGATTTAACCAATCAGTGTGTAATATGTAGAAGACAGAAACGTATATAACTGTAATAAAATCACTAATAAACCGACAACTTGCTTGTATCAAGCCGCGTCCCGTCTCTTCATTCGCCACAAATTGGTGACCCCGACGTGATCCGGTGAAGGATCTGACGTGGAGGGGCTCTCGAATCGCCTAATTGAGCGACATACAGCGAATCCCACAGAACTTTGAATGATCCGCTGAAATGAAGCGGGAGCTGGCCGGCCATAAATCCCTCCGGAGTTGAAAGGTGAGCTGTGGGAAATCCGTAATGGGGAATCAGGTTTCATCCCCAGAAAGAAGCGTATATGAGCTTATGAAAGGTCTCCTTAACAAACATAAGAAAAGTATTTCTGGGCATGACCTTAAAGCAATGCTTAAGTGGGTGCAAGTAAATATGCCTGCAGTGACTGCAACTACAGTTCTCACGCGGGAACTTTGGGACGATACAGGGGTGAAATTGTGGGATTCTGCGACAAAAGGCAATACTGAGTCCCACCGTCTGCTCTCTTCGTGGAGAGTTATTTTTGAGACTCTGAAAGCACAAAAAGAAAAGGCAGAGGGAGGAGAGGAGGAGGAGTCGCAAGCTCCTATAGCCCTGTCCTTATCAGCCTCTAAATCACAGTGCTCTAAACCCCCGGGTGTTAATGCAGTGCAGTATCCGCCAGAAGAAGACCCCTTTGACCCGGGACCGGTAGACCCTGAACAAGAACCTGATTTATACCCTCCTGATCTGCGTGATGTGTGGGCAAAAATAAAGAAACAAGCCTTAAAGGAGGGGGATTTAGAAATGGCTAAAACTATAGTTGCTCCAGTCTTGGTATTCTCAGGGTCGGGCAGGGGGAGCACGATGGGAGGCTCTTTCTTTTTCGGTTGTTAAAGAACTGTGCCGCACGGTTACGGAACATGGTATTTCTTCTCCCTATTTTATAAGTCTGTTATCTTCTGTGTTTGATACTTATGTCATGACTCCTCGTGATTTGAAATCTTTAGCACGATTGCTACTAACCCCGACTCAGTACACGTTATGGGAGTCGCACTGGAGAGGGGACTGCAAGCACTCCTGCTCACGTATGTCAATCATAATGATGCTGCATTAGCTGCACTGACAATAGAGCATCTTACGGGCACCGGGGCACGTGCTGATCCTGTAGCGCGGGCTCAACACTGCCCCCGTGCGGCTCTCGAGGCAATTAGAGAAGAGGCGAAAAAGGCTTTTTCCCAGGTTCCTGACGTACAAAAGCCACAAAAAGCTTTTACTGCCATCACTCAGGAGTCTCGGGAACCTTATATGCACTTTATTGATAGACTAAAACAGGCTTTGGAATGTCGAGTAGATAATGCGGAAGCTCGGGATATTATTGCTAACAAAACTAGCTGTTGAAAATGCTGATGTTGATTGTAATAGGCTACTCTAGTCTCTTCCCAACCCGAATCCCACTCTGGTGGAAATGGTGGAAGCATGTAACCGAATCGGTACGGTTGACCACAAGTTTGAAGCTATGGCTGCTGCTTTTGCAGCGATGCGTGGTGTGGGGAATTGCTATGGTTGTGGTAAGCCTGGTCATTTAAAGAGAAATTGTCTTGCTCGGGCTGCAGGGAATAGACAACAACCTCCTGGTCCTGGAGTTTGTCCGAAATGTCAGAAAGGGCGTCATTATGCTAATCAATGTCGATCTAAGTATGACTTCCTGGGACAACCGATACAGGGAAACCGACCGCGGAGCGCGGGGCAGCGACGCGCGCAGACACAAGTGCCACAGCTGACATTTCAACAACCTCGGAGAGAAGCACCGACACCTCAAGTCCCTGTCCAGCAACCTCAGGCAGCGCCGGATTGGACCTGGCAACCTCTACACACAGTAACACTGCTCGATTCCTCGGTTCAGTTATTATCAACAAATGTCAAAGGATCATAACCCCCCGATACACAAGCTCTGTTAATTGGTAGATCTTCCACAACATTGTCTGGTCTCTTTGTTTTACCAGGTGTTTGTTGCCTTCTCAGGCGCGCGGTGACCTGGTTCAGGAACGGCATGGCGGCCGACCCCTGGCCGCGCGGTCCATAAGCTCACAGACACCAATGTGGTGGATGGCAAATGGCGTTTATTGCTGAGCGGCGTGACACTATATAGCCTTGGTTTACAGTGTCACTTCCGTCTGCTGACATCATAAGCTACAAGCTGTTGGCTACCTGGAGGGGGGCCCTATGTTTCCGTACAGCGTGACATCTTCTGGCCGCCAGGCCCTACCTAGCAACGTTTCCCCTCTCCCTATGCCTAACTAAACAGGCTAAAATAGTAATAGTAAAAGTATTTCTAAAAAAGAGTACAAAGATAAGGCACACTGGGCAAGTGGCACTTGGGGGGTGACTGGAGGTAATGGAGTGTACCTTGGCATACCTGGGGATACCCTGAGGGAAAATACTGACCAAGTACATTTTTAGAGCAGTTGTTGGTGTTCTACAAACATGATGTTGACCTTTTCTAGCCGGCTCTTGACAAAGGACGCGAGCCTGTTTAATATACAGGGTCCGAAGATCAGTGTCAGCAGGATCATTGCAATCGGTCCTACCAAGGTGGATAGCAGGGTGGTTAGCCACGGTGATTGGTTAAACCATGATTCAAACCACCCTTGTTGGGCTTCCCTGTCTCTTTTTCTTTGAGCCAATCTCTCTCTCAATTTGGCCATCGAGTCTCTAACCACTCCGGTGTGGTCAGCACAGAAGCAACTTTCCTTTTTCAGGGCGGCACAGAGGCCTCCTTGTTGCATAAACAGGAGGTCTAATCCCCGTCGATTCTGCAAAACAACCTCTGAAAGCGAGGAGAGGGATCGCTCCCAAAAGGTCATGGATTTCTCGATTTTTTGTAGGACTTCATCGATGGCGGCTTGCAGTTGAGACAGGCCTCGTTGCTGGGTCACCAGGGAGGTCACTCCCGTGGCCGTGCCGGCTGCTCCCAAACCAAGCAGCGTCGCTATTGTTACAGCTGTCAGTACTTCTCTTTTTTGAAGCCTGCTATCAGCTTCTCCCCAGTAGCGGTACATTTCTTCTTCTGGATGGTATAGGATCCTAGGAACAATCAGAATTTGTACACAAAAGCCAGCAGAATCGTCAAAAATTTTGAGGGACACACAGGGGGTTACTCCTGATTGATGGCAGATCCACATTCCGGGTGCGGACGGGATCGCCAGTTACGGGTCTTGTCAACAGCAACGTTTTTTGCGCAGACAGCACTATCCCAGCTTGCTAGGGTGGCATTACCGACACATTCGCCCAGGCCCCTGACTTGGTTCAAGGTAACTCCTTTCCGTGGTGTGTCCCACCTACACTGGGTTGGACTGCTGTCTGATGAATAGTCAAAGGAAGCATTGAGGACAATGCCCTCGTAGAAGGGAGGGTACACGACATAACATAGCCAACAAGAATTCATGAGATCCGGGTTTGACTGATTCAGCGACCGGAAGGTGGCATCTAACACGCTAAAAAAGGGCTTGTCGGGCAAATGGTGAGAGTTCACGTTTGGTTGGCTTGAGGGAACTATTTGCTTGGGTGGTAAGGGATCGGTTGGGACGGGGGTGGAAGTCTGCTAGCTTTCTTTTCTTTGCTGGTTATCGCTTTTGATCACGACGTTGGGGCCAATCGCTGTACCGCTTTTTACTTCCTGTTTTTAATAAAAAACAGTCCCCCCCTATCAGTGCCGGGTAGCCAGTATCTAATGCCCCAAGTTTTGCCGATGGTCCATCCCAGGTCGTTTTCATTGGTGACGTTTAAGAAGATGTATTGGCAGTCACCTATTTTATTGAACCCCTTGCAGCGGCACACTGGCCCTCCCATCCCGTCTACTGTCCAAGGGGTACAGCCTGTTGGCCCCCAACCGGTCTGAAGAAACGGGTCTGGTTTCGCTACCTTCCAGCCAGACGCGATGGTTTCACAGCCCCAGCGAGAACAGTAATACTGATAAGGGACGTTACAGTGAGATTTGCCGGGGTTAGAGCTGGGACACATATAATACATTACAGTGTTCAAACAGGGGGGTGAGAGGATGAGGTCACAGAGATATACTTGGAAGCTGGGGGGCCCCGGGGTAACAATCTTTTGTAGTATCTTCTGGTCCTCCCATCTCGCCAGTACCCATTCCCACGGCTGATGTTCATACAAGCCGCTAGACGGCGTTATGAACCCCAAGACTGAAATCACACAAAAACATCGCAGCCCCCCCCCCCCCCGCGGGGGCTGTTTTGCCGTTGTCTGGACTCCGCCGGTGCAGAGCTCTCAGATGCGGACAGGCCGCTTGCCGACTCGTCATCTTCTCTTGTCACCAGGGTATATGGGTTACGGGGGTGTCCGATGATCCGGTCCTGCAGACAAAAACTCACGGTTTTCATTAGTTTTATTCCGAAGGTCTGGCTTGATAGACTTAAGTGGACACCATTTGATTCTGTTATCTTTTGTGACCGCAGCATACCCTCGCCCTGTCAGAACTAATTTCCACCCTTGTTCCCACTCTCCTAGCTCATTTCTGATCATGACCGACGGGCCTTCTTCTAGCGCTCGAGTGGCCCAGTGCTTCTGGGCAGGGCTATTCACCTCGTCTCCCCTGGGGAACTGGTTTAGTGCTAATAGGGCTGTCGCTAATAAGCGTGCCTGGTCCCCTGAGGGAATGGCATTGGTAAAACCTTCTGTTTTTGCTAATACCTCTAATTTAGATTTCAGAGTTTGATTTGCCATATCATATTGGTACTCTAGTGGGGTTGACTCCACTAGACCACAATGGTGCTTTTTGACAGTGGGGACATGCAGCTACTATATGTTTCACGTCAGTGGCCGAGTTCCCACATCTCTTTGCTAGTGCTTTAGCTCCAATGTGGAGGGACTCATGTAACTGGCGGGCATCTCTTAGTGTCCACAACCCTTTTGCAGCGGCATCTGCTTTGTCGTTGCCGATTTGGAAGAACCCTTTGATTGGGTTATGGCTGTTGACATGGATAACCGATATAGTGCCCTTTCGTGAAAAAAGTGCTTCTTCTAGCATCAGAGCTATTGTGGATGTTGACACGCCGGGCCCCGACATGGCTAAGCAAAGCTTGGCCACGAACATTGAATCAGTTACTATGTTGAGATGTTCTGTCGGGAACAGTCCGCACGCCAGCACTACGGCTGTTGCTTCCAGCTGTTGGACGGAGATCGCACGATCGGTCATTTTGACACAGTGCCATTCTCCTCCCGACTGCCATACTGCTGCCGCGGTTGAGGTCGCTGAGGATGCGTCTGTGAAGACCGTTGGTCCCTGTTGGGGCCAGTCCATGATTTTCCATGGGAGGTCGACGTCGACAATAGCTAGCACTTGAGTCCAGGGGGGCTTTGTGGCATACCGGACTTCCCCCCCAAATCCGACGAGGGCTATAGCTAGATATTCTGACATTGCCACTGGCTGTGTTGGGAGCTGTTTGCAAAAGGGCAGGTATATTCTGGCTGGCTCAATGCCCAGATGATGCCTTAGGGCGAGTTTTCTGCCTTTCATGCTGAGGTTGCCGAGGCACTCGACTCCCGGAGAGAAAGCACGTGACGTTTTCCCCAGGACTACCCATTGTATTGGCTGAGCTTTTTCAGGAGGGCCTTGGGCCAGCGCTCCTACTCCCCCCCTTTCCGTGAAATGCACATACACATCAAGTGGTATAGCTGGGTTCCACCTGGCGAGCGTGTTTGATGACACCTGTTGTTCGATAAAGTCGAGAGAGCTTATTGCTTCTGTCGTCAGAGTTTTCTGTTCCCATGGGTGTTTCCCTTTCAAAAGATCGTACAGGGGGGCATGATTTCGGGAGGGATCAGGACAACATTGCGGAGCCATTGCAAAGACCCCACTAACTGCTGCATGTCATGGAGTGTTTTAACGGTTCGACGGATTTTTACTTGAGGGGGTGTTATATAAGCACTTGTGATCCCCATTCCCCAAGAACTTACACAGGGTCCTCTTTTAATTTTTGCACTCGCGATTTCAAACCCGTTTGTCTTGAGGGTTTCTGAAATTATTGTCACCAGGTGGTCCACCTGATTGCCTGACGGTGCAGCAATCAGAATATCATCCATATATTGAATGATAGTCGCAGTCGGGTCACTGCACCAAACCGGTGCCAGTGCCCGATCCACTGTGATTTGACAGATAGTGGGTGAATTTGTCATTCCTTGGGGCAGCACTTTCCACTGGAAGCGCAAGTTGGGGCGTTGGCTGTTTGGGAACACTACAGAAAAAGCAAACCGCTCCTTGTCCGCCTCATGCAGAGGTATTTAGAAAAAACAATCTTCAATATCAAGGACAGCACAAGGTTGTCCCTCCGGAACCATGGAGTTCATGGGCAACAGTGTTTGAACAAGACCCATTGGCTGGATTTTTTTGTTTACCTCGCGCAGGTGGTGGAGGAGACGAAACCCCTCGCCTGCTCGTTTGGGTATTACAAAGACTGGGGTGTTCCGAGGGCTAGTGGAAGGCTCTATATGGCCTCGTTGTAGTTCGCGGTCAACTAACTCGAGAAGGGCATCCATTCGAGGCTTTGGCAGGGGCCACTGCTCGACCCACACTGGGTCGGATGATTTCCACGTCAGTCTGATCGGCGGGAGTGGGTGTGCGGCAGTGGCCCTTCCTGTAAATTTGTCACTCTGGCTTTTAATAAGGCTAGGGCGTCCCTTCCCAACAGGGGTGGGACTCCTGACATGACGTATGGGAAGAGGGTAATGGTCTTTTCTGGTCCCTTTTCTGTGTGAAGCGTGATTGCTACCAAGCGAGCACTCTTCCGAGCTCGGGTTAATCCCCCGACTCCGCCCACCATGGGGGCGTCTTCCAATTTCCAACGTGGGGGCCAGCTCGTTTCAGGAATGACTGTAACATCTGCTCCAGTATCAATCAAAAAGGGGATGCTGATGGTGGTACCATTTAGGGAATTATGGAGAGAACAAACCCCCATACCACTGGCGGGTTGTCACACCTTACTGCCAGGGCCACCCAGGGGTCTCGCCCCCAAAGGGTGGTCCCTGCTGTCCCTGGGATGGAGGCCAGGTTTGTGGGGTCATTGGCTGGGCCATAAGGTTGGTTGCTTCCCTCGGGGACAACGGGTTCGGGAGCGACCCCCCCTGTCTGGGGTTGGCGTAATAGGGCCGCCTGACATCTCTAGTAGGAGAGGGCTGTGTGCGGCCCGGGGGCCCCCTCCCTTTCCCGTTTCCCTGCTTTTTAAGTCTGCATTCCTTCGCGAAGTGCCCTCTCTTTCCACAGGCCCAACGCGGTCCTGTAGATCGGTTTTGCGGGGGGAGTGCCATTGGCAGGTCTCCCGATTGGGGGCAATTGGTCATCGCATGGCCTGGTTGGCCACATTTGAAGCATGTCATCATGCTAGCCAGTGCACGAACGGCCACTCGGATTGGGGCCAGGTGTTCCTCGCTCACGACATGTTTAATCATGTCCACGAGACTTGACCCAGGTGGCAGGGATCGCAGGATTGCCTTGGTTTTTAGATTAGACTGTTGCCGCAAACAGTCTGCGACAACTGGGCCTTTTGCCTCTGAGGGCAGGGCCGAGGAATCGACTGCTGCTTGGAGGCGATCTACAAACTGTGTAAAACTCTCACTTTCTTTTTGTTTTATTGTGGACCGTGGCGATGGCTTGGCAATAACTCCAGAGGCTGTGCGAATGGCTTCTCTAGCTGCACGAGTGGTTGCCATAACTTCATGGGCCCGCAGGCCCTGGGCTTGTGCTTGGGGGGTAATCATTGTTGGGTCTGTACCCATCAGCCGCTGTAGGCTGGAGCCGTGTAGCGGATGATCCGCTCCGGTTACTCGGGCTAATTGCCTCGCACAGTTCTCCTCCCATTCCTGTTTAAACACAATCATCCCTGCCCCATCAAAAATCAACCTACAAGTCTGTTTTATATCGAACGGGAGCAAATCATCTCCCCCGAAAACCCCATCTATGAGGGTGGAGACCATGGCAGAACCGAGTCCTTTGTCCGCGATTGCTTTAACAATCGCTTGTATATCCTTAGGGCTTAAGGGGGAATGGACCCTCTGGCCCCCGTCCGTCACTCGGACCGGGAATGCTAGTGTGTCTGGTGGGGCCCAATCGGCACATGCAATTTCTATTTTTCTCCAATCAGTGAGAGGACTTTCTGTCCCCTTACGTCTTCCTTTCCCCGTGAGTGGTGATAATTTGGTCTTTGTATTTGCAAGCCAAGTCTCCCACGCAGAGTCTGAGTCGGAGTCAGAGCCCGACTGACCGCGCACTGCCGGGCGCTGGTGGTATGTGGTCGGGCTTCGGCCCCTCCCTTGTCTTGCGTAATCGGGCGGGTCTTTCCCTTTTTGCCCGCCCCGCCTCCCGCTTGGGGCGGCGCCTGCCTTATAAGGGCAGTTCTGGGGAGGGTCATTCTGATTGGCTCTCTGCCCCTCGCTCCTGATCTTTTCCCTTTTTTGGTCATGCCAATCACTCTTCTCCTTCCCATTCCCCTCCCCCTCCCCTCTGTGTGCGCCTGTTAGCGCTGGCGCTCCCCCCTGCTCCCGCCGGGGGCGGTCTCGCCCCGCCCTTCTTCTTGCTGCTCGGCGCCACCTTGGGGCGCACAGGGCGGTGGTTCAGCCCGTGTATTTTCGGCCTCGGCTTTCGCCTCAGCGCCCCTGGCCTCTGCAGCCAGCTTGCCCCAAAAGGAGTCCGCCGAGGGTCCTGTGGGCGAGTTGGAGATGGAAGAGACTTTTGGACGCTGAGTGGGCGCGTCACTGTTCTGTCGGCTTTGAGGGTCGGCGGAACCCTCCTCAACCGGGGGGCGTGAGGTTTGCGTAGCCGCCCCATTTCCCACCCGCGCGGTGGTTAACAGACAATCCCTGGCAGCTTTCCAGGTCTCCTGCTCGTGTCTAGCTTTTTTGAGAGCCTGGACGACTTTCCCCCACGCTTTCAGATTTTTCCCACTACCAGTAGACATCGTTTCGTCACATAAAGCGCAGGAACATTTGTCCCACGCATCTGGGTGGAGTATATCCACCGGCTGGTCAATGACCCCGAGCTCCAAAAGTCTCGCAACTGCGAGAGTAAAATCTTTGGGATTACAGTCAATACCCCACTGCTTATTCAGCTGTAATACGACCTTCGCAAGAGCTTCCATCCTCTT
This sequence comes from Falco rusticolus, assembly GCF_015220075.1. Lineage (NCBI taxonomy): Eukaryota > Metazoa > Chordata > Aves > Falconiformes > Falconidae > Falco > Falco rusticolus. The sequence continues at coordinate 47,927 of NW_023618232.1, read as the reverse complement.
GGCTGGTCTGGGAGCGTCCTCCTTGCCGGGCTGGTCCTGCCGCTCCGGCTGCCGTTTACCCGAATCCAGGTATTGCGGAGCGGCGCGACACTATATAGCCTAGGTTTACAGTGACACTTCCGTCTGCTTACATCATAAGCTACAAGCTGTTGGCTACCTGGAGGGGGGCCCTATGTTTCAGTACAGCGCGAGATCTTCCGGCCGCCAGGCCCTACCTAGCAACACACGTGTCTGCCAATACCAGGAGGAGGAACTGGGTGATGGAGCTGCTGTTGGACATCTGCTGCCTCTAACAATAGGGTCCTCTTCATGAAGCAAACATAGTGACAAGTCAGGAAAGACTTCTGTGAGCCAAGTGAAAGCTGTTTCTCCTAGATGCACCGCCGCTGCCCCATGTCCCCCTCTCTGCCGTTCCTAGGAGAGCTCCCTGCAGAGCCGTGGCTGGAGCTGTGCTGAGTGCTGGCCGAGTGTGCTGTGAGGAGCAGGGGCTGTGCCCGCTGGCTGCCCAGCAGTGAGCCCTGCTCTGCAGCAGGGGCTTCATGGGAACCCTGGGGGCAGGGGCCAGTCCTGGCCTTGCACTGGCTCAGCCCAAACTGCTCCCAGCGCAGAAGGGCCTGTCAGCATCGGCTCTGCCCGTGCTGAGCAACGGCCATGGCCAGAGTCAGGTCAGGAGGGCTTTGTGCTGTGCTCAGGGAGAGCAGAGTGAGTGCTGAGAGGCAAGGGCACTGTCTGTGCCTGAGGGCAGAGGCAGGCACTCTGCTCTCTCCATCCCTCTCCTTCCCAGCTGCCCGGCAATTGATCCTTTCTTAGATGGAGAGTGATCACAGTGCCATGTTACCCTGACCAGCAGCCAGGCACTGCTGAGAGCAGAGGGATCCACTGCAGAGAACAAAATGCCTCATCCCTTACCGAAGGCTCAGCACCACACTGCTATCCAAGGACACCCAGGGCTCACTGTGTGCCCAGGAAGCAGCACAGACCTTGGGTGGACACCCAAAGTAGATAGTCAAGGGTCCTGATCATGGAAAGCTCGAGACAGTGCATCAGCTACTCCCCCAGCCTCACAGACTGCATTGCCCACAGCATCATCGGTTAGGGGAAAGCTGGGACACCTCCTTGCCGAGGACATGTCTGCACAGGAGGACCCACAAGGTCTGTGCCTGAGCCGGCAGCTGAAACCCCTATTGCCAGAGAGCCTGTCTGCAATGCCAATAGCATCTGAGCAAGGCCAGGAGAGAGACAAAGGGACACTCGGGAACTCCTTCCCCTTCCCCAGCCCGGCACACCACCTCCCAGACTGCAGCAGTGCAGGACAGTCACCCTCAGGCTCTGCTCAGCGAGAAATGGCACCGTGGCAGCAGGAGAGATGCACTTCATCCCTCCTGCTGCTCTGCTGGACCAGGAGGTGTTGAAACACATGAAACCCACGGTCTAAAGGCTGTGCTGGGTGGGAGAGGAGAGCAGAGGTGTGTTGCTCAGGGAAGGCACCTGCACAGCAGACCATGGCCAGGAGGTGCCCCTATCTGCCCTGCATCAGGGCTCCCCTCAGCATCTCCCCCCTCCCTGCCCAGGGCTCTGCTGCCTGCAGCTGTCCCTGCCAGCAGCTCTTTCTCTGGCCCCAGGGCTCTTCCCTGCCAGCGCTCACAGAGCCCAGCTCAGCCCCTGTGTGCCCAGCTCTGCCCTGCAGCCGCTCTCTGTCTGCACAGCTGGAAGAGCAGCTCCCCCAAAGCCGGAGGGAAAAGGAGAGCTGATGCTGGTTTCCCCTGCAGCGTGCTGGGGAGGGAAGGCACTTGCTCAGCTTCCTCATCAACCTCCCTGTGATGCTTTCAGCATCTCAGCCCCTGCTCTGACCTGCACAGCTGAGTTTCCATTGCCACCAAGCGGAGCCACAGAAAAGGGGCAGCAGAGATTCAGGCAAGCACAGAGCCAAGCAGTGAACCCCTGCCGTGAACATATGGACAGGGCCTGAGAGGCAAGTCTCCAAGTACGGTCCAGCTGATAAGCGGGGATGTGCTCGAGCTTGTGGGCCATAAACCTTGGGAGGACGGCCATAAAACCTTGGCAGGATGGCTACAAACCTCGGGAGGACAGGGAATGTGAACAGGTAACAACTGACAGGATGAGTCAGGCTGAGTCAAGATAAGGGAATGGGGAACAGATGGCCCCAAAGAGAAGTAACAAGTTTGTGCTGATTGATGACTGTTGAAACTTACTTAAAGTGCTCTTTGTTTGTAGTTAACCAAGGAGGGATTGCCTAGTATGTAATGTGTAGTTTAAAGAACCAAACTGTTTAAAGCGCGCGGCCTCTGATAACATATACAAACTTGTGATTGTATACAATAAATCGACATTTGCTTGCATCAAGCAGCGTCCCGTCTCTCATCGCGGCAATTTGGTGACCCTGACATGATGGGTTTATGAACCGCCAGGCTGAGCAGCAGGTTGCGAGTCAACCTTGAATGAGCTGCTGAAAGGAAGCAGGAACTGAAAAAAAAAAAGTCCCTCTGGAATTTAGAGGTGAGCTGTGGGAAACATGGGGAATCAGGCGTCTTCCCCCAAAAGAGACGTATATGAGCTTATGAAAGCTCTCCTTAATAAGCATGAAAAGAATATTCCTGGGCATGATCTCAAGGCAATCCTTAGATGGGTACAGGTAAAATTACCCACTGTAACTGCATCTAATATTTTCACGCGAGAGCTTTGGGATGATGTGGGGGTAAAACTGTGGGATGCGGCTACATCGGGGGATGCCAAAGCGCAGTGCATGCTCCCATGGTGGAAAAGCATTTTTCAGATTTTGAAAGCACAGGAAAAAAGTCACAGAGAAAAAGCCGGGGGGGAAGGAAACTCTCCTACAGTAACTCCATTACCGCTGGAGGACCTGGAACCCCCCCCCAACCCCTTGAAGGTTTTTGCCACAGGTTACCCCCCACAGGAAGACCCCTTTGATCCGGGGCCGGTGGACCCTGAAAAAGAGCCAGATTTATACCCCCCCGACCCACACAATGTGTGGGCTAGAGTAAGACGCCAAGCCTTGAAAGAAGGAGACCTGGGCATTGCTAAAACAATAGTGGCCCCTGTGCTTTTTCAGGGTCAGGGGGCACGGTGGGAGGCCTTGTCTTGTCCGGTAATTAAGGAACTGCGTCACACCGTTACCGAGCACAGGCTTTCCTCTCCTTATTCTGCAAGTCTGTTCTCTTCTGTATCTGATACATACGTTTTGAATCCTCATGATCTTAAGTCTCTAGTGCAGCTGTTATTAGCTCCGACTCAATACGCATTACGGGACTCACATTGGAGCGGGGGGCTTCAGGCACTCCTCCTCACTATGTGGGTCACGGCAATGCAGCTATGGCCCTGCTGACCATGGAACACCTTACTGGTACAGGTCGGCACTCTGACCCGGCAGCCCGAGCTCCGGACATCCCTCAGGAGGCTCTCAAAGCAGTCCGTGAGGAAGCAAAAAAGGCTCTTCTTAAAATCCCTGACTCACAAAAGCCGCAGAAAGCTTTTATAACTGTTACTCAGGGACCCCATGAGTCCTATATGGAATTTATTGACAGACTAAAAAATGCTTTAGCGCGTCAAGTGGATAACACGGAAGCGCGGGAAATATTGTTATTGAAATTGGCTGTGGGAAATGCTAATGCAGATTGCAAAAAACTGTCACAATCTCTCCCTAATCCAAACCCCACACTGATTGAAATGATAGAAGCCTGCAATAGAATCAGCACTGTGGATCACAAATTTGAGGTTATGGATGCTGCCTTTGCAGCTGTATGTGGTCTGTCAGTAATTTGTTACAGCTGTGGCAAAGCAGGTCACTTAAGAAAGAATTGCCTGGCTATGAATAAAGGAGCTAAACACCAAACCCCTGGGTACTGCCCTGTATGCCGAAAAGGGCATCATCATGCTAACCAATGTCATTCTAAGAATGATTTCCAAGGTCAACCAAAACAGGGAAACCGATCGCAGAGTGCGGGGCAGCGACGCGCATGGATACAAGTGCCGCAGCCGACATTCCAACCCCAACGGAGAGAAGCAACAGCACCTCGAGTCTTCATCCAGCAACAAGCGGTAGCACCGGATTGGACCTAGCAACCTCCCACACAGTAATGTTACTCGATCCCTCGGTTCACTTATTGTCCACAGATTTCTCGGGACCCATTTTTAGGCGGGGCTATTGAAATGCGCGATACCCTAAAACTGACATGGAAAGTCGATACCCCTATTTGGGTAGATCAATGGCCCCGACCACTGGAAAAGCTTTGCGCCCTCCAGGAACTAGTTATGGAACAGCTAACAAAAGGGCATATTTTGCCTTCCACTGTCCGTGGAACTCACCTGCTTTTGTTATTAAGAAACAAACTGGCAAGTGGCGCTTGCTCCACGAACTCAGAAAAAATTAATGATGCTACGGAAGACATGGGAGCCCTCCAACCTAGACTCCCGTCCCCCGCTATGATTCCTCGACATTGGCGTTTGACCGTTATTGATCTCAAAGGCTGTTTTTTTAATATCCCACTCCACCCAGATGGTGATCCTAAATTTGCCTTTTCAGTCCCTAGCGTCAACATGCAAACCCCGTTGCTAAGATACCAGTGGGCTGTGCTGCCACAAGGAATGAAGAACTGTGCCACAATCTGCCAGTGGTGTACCATCATATGGACGACATCCCAGTGGCTGCACAACATCACGAGGTCATGGAGGAAGCTGTAGCCCTTGTCACAGCTGCTGTTAATTCAGCAGGCCTCTGTATTGCGCCAGAAAAAAATTAAAAAATACCCCCATGGAAGTACTTAGGTTGGCATATAAGGACTCAAACTATAGTTCCCCAGCCTTTACAGATACAGACAGACATAAAAAACTTGCATGATGTACAGAAATTGCTGGGAACAATTAACCTCCCCACAGGCTGCAGGTCACGGCTTGGCCTTCCTGCTTCATCAAGCAAGCCAAGGCTTTGCTCAGCAGCAGAGCTGCCTGCACAGCGCCTTTGCCTTCCTGCACTCACAGCCTCCAAGGATGGGCTCTAACAAGGCCATGGGGAGGCTTTCTCAGCCATGGCCCTCAGTGGGGCCCATTAACGCTTCCAGGGACTGTGGACTTTGCTCCGGACTTGGTGTTCTTGAGAGGTCTCTTCAGTCTCCTCTGAACACCTGAAGTCCACAGTAGCGAATACCCCCTGGGCTCATGACGAGGGAGAACGCCCTGACAAGCCATGTCTCTTCCATCAGGGACATCTGGTCTTCAAGTTCGGCTTGTACACTTAATGAGATACGTTTCAGCCGTACAGTGAAAGAGAAAGGCAGGTAATGAGCACTTTGGGGAAATGATAGAAGGCTTTTCCAATTGCTATTGATGCAGAGTGTCCCCTGAGGAGGTGTGGCCAGGTAGGAAAAGCAGTCCCTGGAGTTAAACACTGTGTGGACAGCCTTGCTCCTCAGCTCTCCAGCCTCAATATTTTTGGCCTCAGCCCCATGAGACTTACATCACTTGACATCAGACTTCTCCAACCAACTCTGCAGGTGAATATAGCAAAATCTTGGCAGTAATTATTGGTTGCTTTCCTTTGAGAACAGGGTGTAAACAGGAATAAGAGAGGGATTAATTATCGTGTGTGTGTGGGGGGGAGTGGGTTAGAAATTAATAAATAAAAAAAACATTTCTCATCTGTATAATTGTTAGTTCAAGCAAATCCCCGTGAGGTCTATTGCCACAACTGAAGAGCTGCCCATAGGGAAAATTACAGCCACTACTGAAAGACAGTCCAGCTTTTCGTCTCTGAGCCTTAAAGCAGAAGCTACATAGGTAAAATGGATTGGAGTGATCAAAGAGAAAGAGGAGAAAGGCATCTGGAGATGAACTTCTTAACACATAGTTGGAAATCAGGAAACCAGGACATCAGTGTATTCCAAATGCCTTCAATTTCATAGAAGGCGTGAACTTTCTGGAACTCACGACAAATATTGGGATGTGTTCAAATTTTTTTTTACACATGTATCTGTAGAAGTTCTCCCACTTTGATCTACATATACGCAACAACTGGTATTAAAAGCAGCACAGACTGTGCCTTCAGACGCCAGCTTCATATCTAATGCCATTCCATTTTGCACAACTCTAGGGGCTATTTCTCACACTTCTTCCTGCAAAGCCTTCATGGCACCTGCAGGGCCCTTGGCCATCTCTTCCATTGCTGTGCATCTCGTTATCGCTGCCTTCTCCAATTCAGGAACCGCTAACCAAGGAGTAACCGAGGCCACAAGCAGGCTGATGATCTGGGCTATCATTATGACACCCATTACATCTGAGAAGCTCATAGGCCACTAGGAGGCACATGGCCATGAAGGCGAGTTTGAGGTCCCTGGAGAGTCCATTCCCTTGGGGGACTGGCCGTCAGCAGCCCAGCTGGTTATGGCCGCAGTAAGAAAGGCACTTGGACTCTGAGACCAAGTGTCATTTCAAATGGCCTTGGTTAGAGCCAACTCTCTACACACAGAGACAATCGTGTCAGCTGTATGCCGTCCCTTCCGAGGCCGGGAACACGGAGTGTACAGCGTTGGGAGAGTGGTGCAGCAAGTGGTGCAGATCCTGCCTGCAGAAGGGTTATCCCACATTGTCTCCTGTGAGCTCTTGAAGTGTTTTCTGCCAGGGAAACCCATTCTAGTCATCACTTCTCGTGTTCTAAGAGGAGATGTTCACTTGGGAGTTGGTAACTGCAGTCCCAGGTAAAGGTAAGGGCGTGCGGTTGGCCATTCACCAGCAGCTTCCTGCAGATTTCTTCTTCCAATATGGCTTATTCTGCAACCCAGGGACACACTCAGCTCAGCTCAGCCTGAAGGCCAAGAGGTACATGGAGCACAGCACAGGCCTGCTCAGGTTTTCTGTGACACTCATCACTAACTCCTCCATGTGCAAAGGGCTTCTGCTCAGATTCTCTCAACCTCCTGATGAAGGTTAGAAGGAGAACGACATCTCCTTTAGACCGCTAGAGAAAGGGACCTTTACTTGAAGGCCTTGGTTGAAGGGAAACTGGAAGATGATCTGCAGGAGCGGGCTGGAAATCAGGACCATGCGTGGCAATCAGAGAGAGGATTTCAAAGTGCACTTCAAAATAATTACATTTTATTTCATAGGTTGTATTTTGCTACTTTTTAGGTTAGAGACGAGGTTCTAGCAGCATTCCAGACTAAGATGTCAAGCTCCTGAGGTTCCATGCCGGTAACATTCAGGCCCTGAGCAATTTGGAACGCTTGAGCCCCCGAGGGGTTCCTCGGAATACCAAGTGATTGGCACCAATCGGCTTGCACAGACCCACTGTTGATGGTGCAAAAGTCATTTGCTGCTTGGTCGAGGTAGTCGGAGTATATTTTACCTGTTGTCCAGTGCCCAAACTCCTTCACATGGTTTAAAGGGACCCCAATCAAACAGGTACGAAATGGGTCAGATGGGGTAGCTAACGGTAAGCGAAATGAATCTTGCCCTGTCTTGTTGGCCCAGGTAACCCACATGTGCATTTGTGGTTGGACAGGAACCCATGCTGTTCCTTGTGAGGGCATGCTGATGACTCCTATCAGCCCTACAATCAGATCAAACAATTCCATTTTCTCACAATCTTGTTCCCAACTGACAAAAGAAGCACCACAAGCCAAGAGCTTGTGTTTTCTTTGTAGCTAAAACAACAGTTAGGTTTTTTGTCAAGGCCCACCAAGAGATAGCTTCTATTCTGCTGTCAATACTTTCTGGCATCCATATTGCTGGAAAATGTTGATTTGGCTTGAGGTTCAAACATTCCCTACAAGTATTTTCAAAAGTAATATTAGCAAAGCTCTTTTGACAATCTAAGTACAAAGCATAATCATTTCGCAAGCGGCTACAACCTAGAACAAAGTTCCGTCTACAGTTACCACAACTTACAATTATTGCTGCTCGTTCCCTATAGTTTCCACAAACAGCATTCTTCGTATTACAATATTTTTTTCAACACAGCATTACAAGCTCGTGACCCAAAGGATTGTCTTCTCGCTGCTGTCAACAGCACGTCTTCTCTGGTGGATGGGACTGGCCCAAGTTCTGCACAGAGTTTGTTAAAGACTGGCTGGAGATAAAGCTGTCACCTATATTTTCTCCGTTCCCCTGGAGCTAAACATGCAGGGCGGACAAATCTGCTAGGGACCCACAGAGGTCCTTTATCTGTGGAAACACAAAAATATCCTCTACCGATGAACAACACTGGACTGGGTCCTTCCCAGTTGCCTGTAGTCATGTTCTTAGAATGAACCTGTAACCCAGGCATGGCCTGTGTTTGACTTCCCTGAATAGCCTGATGGTGTATAACAACGGGGGCCCTTCTCTTCCTTCTGTCAGGGACAAATAATTCAATGTAAACAACACCTTGTTTCATCGCTTGCTTACATCAGTCTTTCCTGGCGTCTTTCATGTCACTTAGCTGTTGTCCATGCGGCATCACACTCCATTTGATTGGTCCCGGAGTGGCGCCCACACGCTGCTCCCCCCTTGTGCAGGCATCCTGCTTTCTCTCACCTTTCTGTCCAAGTCTCTTACCTCTCTGCGAATGCAGTTTCTTTGTCTCCCTTGGCCTTGCACGTGTCCTTCACAACACCTGCAGCTTGTTACGGCTTCGGCCTGCTCGGCCTGCTATTACAACAAAGTTACTTGGTCTGGATTGCTCATTATATGTCCGTTGTCTTCCAGCCACTCCACAAATCCCCCTTTTTGTTTTTGAGTGATCCAGACCCCTTTTATCATTCAGTTCATCATTCTCATGAAGCAATTCCACACACAGCCCAATATCATTAAAAAGATTACAACGTCAATTAATACCGTTATCCCGTGCAGAAACAAATCTTTTAATGCTCCAGTAATTCCTAAACTCTGTAGCCAGTCCGTTAACCCGTTCCCAATCTTTATGGCTTGTACTTTTTTCTCAACTCTGCAAGCTGCTTATGAATACAGTTCGAGTGATCAGTCAAATTCATACAACACTTCCCTTAGCGCTGTTCACTATAGGCTATCGTCTACTGTTCGTGCTGTTTCCTTATCTTCTAGAGGTGACATCACATTCCTCCTTTGTTCTGTCTCATCCTAGTTTCTTCTCATACTCCCTCAAAGTTATTTAACTCTTTGCTGCGGGATCTCAGCTGCACATCATCAAAGCAAGGCCAAAGCTGCACTTTATCAATGTTAAAACAACCCACTGTCTCTGTTCTGTACAGTTCTACAATTCCCCCTTTTTGTTTTTGAACAGCTAGTACCAGGTTTGTCATGCTCTGCGGGGCCCTTGCAAACATGACAGCAACCAAGGCAATAGCAAACAAACAATACTGCCAATTGAGTGAATGGATGCCCGAAAGGCTGACATTTTCTCAGATGTTGATAACATGTTGCTGCAGTGGGGCGCCTAGAATCCATTCAGCACATACCATCAAAATCCTCACAGCCATGTCCTTGAGCCAACAACAAAAACCAATAGTTGCTCTGGTTTTGTATGTCATAGTGGCAAATTTGACTCAGGTTCTTAACTGCCTAACAAACAAGGTATTTAACTCTTTAATGCTTTCTCTGCTGTTACTTCGGGTAAGAGAAGAACCGCTGCAATACGTTCCCATCAGTTCCATAAATCAACTACACCATTACATGCTTCATCCAAAGTTATATTGCGTTTGAGTGCATTATGCTTATCAGCATGTTCACGTGTTGATTTATGTGGGTGTCATGGTCCCGTCATAGCCTCCTACTGCACTAGCATCTACATAAAGACAACTATCGACATTCAAGGTGCAAACAATATCAACTTCTTTTGGACGAACTTTATACAGAGGTAATCAATTACCCCAGATATCAAGGCTTTCAGTAAGATTCTTCATTCCCCACGTACATTCACTTTTTGGCAGCAATGTCTGCAAGTCAGTTTCAAGGAAGGGCACACCAAACAAGGACTGGGTCGGTAAGGAGACCCACACATCAGTTTTTGGGTTGACTGGCGGCAGCAGTGCTCCCATGATCCGGCACGCTAAGCTCAAGCTGACGATCCGGCACGCTAATCTCAGGCCGACCATCCAGCACGCTAAGCTCAGGCCGCACACAGCGAGCAGGTACCCATTGCGGACCTTCATCTGTAGAGACACAAGCATAACCTCTCCCCCAAGTTAACATCCATGCGATCTGACCACTGCGCGGTACAAGGGTCTTTCATGCCTGCTAAGACGCCTTTGTGCTTTGGCTGCTTATCACCAACTGACACAAAGTCAAAATGGGAGACTCCACATGGTCGGCAGAGACTTTCAAAAAGTTCAAAACATCAGCGTGCTTTCTCTGAACGTGCCTCTGGGGTCATTCCCTTCATTCCCCACCCCCGCCACCCCCACCCTTTTTTTTTTTTTTTTTTTTTTTTCTTCTATATATGCAACCAGAGACACTTTACCATAACAGAGAAGCCCTTCTTTACATCCCTGAGCCCGCACACAAACCGCAGCTGTATGCGCCAGCAGGCACCAGGCTCAGGGCAGAAATCATTCAGCAGTTACATGGCTATATATCACTACACGCATGCAGACACCTATTTATCACTAGATAACCATGTTCATCTTTCCTACTCTCCTTCACAATACCCAGCTGTTCTCTCATCTCTTGTTAGCTCAAATATTCTCCAGCTTCCTCTCCTATATCTCTCTCCAGACATTCTCTGTCCTCCTCTTTTTTGCTTGTTAATTGTGACGAGGCAAAGGCTGTGTGTAGCTGGGTGACCATGACCTGATGTATGTTACAATCAACTAGACACTGAATACAGGAAAAAAGGCACGGGAGATATAAGGCAAACATCAATAAGGGGGTTAAAGATAATTATAATAAATCCTGTAATACTTTTGATCCATGGCCCAAAGTTTCCCAGCCATGAGAAGACACCAAAGGCATCCCACCCCTGGCTCTGCTGCAGATATTTGTTTAAGGCTTTGAAGTTGTGTATGCTTTTGTGGATTGATTCAGGGTGGTCGCTCAGATTCACATAACATATCCTATCAAAGTCTTCACACTCGTGTCCCCATGCTAATAATAAAAATCAATAGCAACTCGGTTCTGTAGCAACATATGACGGACAGAATAGACATCTGTTAATAAGCCAGAAAAAAATATATATTTGTAGTATTACTTTCTTTAGCAAGATAGCAATCAGTGACAGGAGCTTTCGGGGCAGAGGAGGTGTGGACGGAATCGCCCTCGCTGGTGGTGTGTTGAGAAGAGTCTCGCTGTTGGTGGAATTTACAGCCTCCTCTGGTTTGGCACCGTTAGTAGAATTAGCGCACACTTGGTGTAGTGTAGTCAGGATTTGCCACCAAGGTGCTAAATGGATTCCCGTCTCGGAGTCCCCCTCCGTGGCAGCATCATACAATCGTCTGCTGACCACTTTCATTTCTTTTAAAGTCTCTAAAATCAGCCTCCACATTGTGGAGAATTTGCACTTTCTTCAGAGCCTGAACTAATGTCCTCCCACAGTGCCGCGCTGAACTTATCCCAAGTTGTTAACGCAAAAGCCGCGCTCACTGAGGGGATCAGCCCTCGCTGCCGAGCCCGTGACAGCAACTTCCTCAGGCTTCCCTCATCATAAGATAACCCTCTCTGAGAGAGGATATGTTGGAGGAGCTTCACCACTGCCGCTTCTTCTTTGCTCAGCATGGCCCCCATCTCCTCCCCGACCGCTCCCCTGATCGGGGCGAGATTCCAACGGCTGCGCACATGCATCTTCCCAGGCACCGAGGCAGCGCCTGCTACGGCCGGCTTCTTCCGCCCCCTCTGAGCCGCCTCTGCACTCCTGGAAGCATGGACGAGAGGGTCCCTGTTTGGGCGCCACTTGTTGAAGCAGAAGGCTCAGACACAAGTCATACGACCAATGTGATCAAGTTAGTGCCCCTTTATTAATAGACTCACACCAATTTATACTCTACAGCGAAAAATACACACACTGCACATGCTTTGTTATGTAAAAGGTGATCAATTAATACTACTCGATCACATGCTCCCACCTCCCCAGTTGTTGGTCCCAGTGCGATGCCGACACGCTGCTCCCCCCTTGTGCAGGCATCCTGCTTTCTCTCATCTTTCTGTCCAAGTCTCTTACCTCTCTGCGAATGCAGTTTCTTTGTCTCCCTTGGCCTTGCACATGTCCTTCACAACACCTGCAGCTTGTTAGAGCTGCGGCCTGTTATTACAACCAAGTTATTTGGTCTGGATTGCTCATAATTTGCCAGTGTTCTTCCAGCCACTCCACATTTTGGAGTCGGTTTTGACTTGCATCACCACAATGCGTGACCCCAAGGTGCTGATGTGACCCAGTAAGGGGTATCCTAAGGAGACCCTGAGACTGTGCCGACATGACCCTGGTAAGGGGTGTCAGGAGCAGATCCTGAGATTGTGACCAGTGGGTTGCTGGGGAGATGGGGCCTGGTGAAGCGGAATAGCGCAGCGGGGCGGCTGCAAGATCCCGGGAGACCGTGACACCAGAAAGGTGAGCCACCAGGGACAGCATGGGGACTAATTTAAGGAAGATACCATGGTGCTGTCAGTGTGGAAGTTGGTGTTACAGCAGCGTGGAACTACTTTAGATGGGCTGTGGTGAAGATGTATGTTATTGTGAGCCAAGAGACAAGGAGTAGAAGCGTCCACCGTGACTGCTTTTAGTGCGTCGACCTGGGAGAATTTGGGATCGACACTGTTAGAAGCTGTGGCAAAAGGGGAGAAAGAGGCATCGGGGCTTTGGCTACATGGGGACTGCTTAGAGATGCTGTGGGGGGCTTGAAAAGTCAGCAAGACGTCAGTGGGGGTGTATCAGCCAGACCTCCCCTGGATCACCCTTCAGTCAACAGACAAGAGGGGGAGGTGGTGGGGGAGGGGGAGAATCCGTGCCCCTTACCAGTCACCACTCCTCAATGTCCCAAAGCCCCCAAATCTGCCCAATGGCATCGACCTATGTTCGGTAGTGATTCCGAGGATGAGAACAACAAGCAGAAACCTCGGCGGATTGATCCCTTTCCCCCTGGGTCCCACCGACATTTATGGCAGCCCACACTCCCTCCTCCCACAGCCGCTTCTCCCCTCCCGCCTGCCCCCTCTGCTCCTCCCCTGCCTACGCAGGGTGGAAATGCCAAAAATGGGGAATCATGTCCAGCTACGACAAGGTTATCAGTCAGAGGCAGTGATGAATGTGGTGGTGGTAGAAATCCAGAATCCAGCGCAACGGTAATGCCACGCGGCCCTCGGCAATTTTGGCAGGCTGTGAAAGATGGGGTACTGAAAGAGGGAAACTGGAGGTTGGTAGAACATACAGGTAGACCGCTCCTTGATGTTACTACGCCTTCCACTGTTGCACTGCATGCATGTCCTGTTATAACAGGAGACGTGGCTGCTGGTAATCCCAAGGTTCATACAGTGTTTCCTTGGTAAATAGTGCAGGACTTGCAAAAACCTGTTTCTCAGTACGGGGTGAATTCGCCGGCTACAAAGCAATCGTTACATTTGCTTACCGTGGACACTTGGACTCCTTTCGATATTTCTCAGGTGGCGCAGATCATTTTCCAACCTGTGCCACTAGCGGTCTCCCACGGCACATGGCGGGCAGCGGTGGAACGGCAAGGGCTGCAGAATATGAACTGACGAGCGAGGGGAAGAAGCAGCCGACTCAATATGAGTGATAAAGCAAGCTTCGATTTATTACGGCACGATTATGTCTTATATACAGTTCCAGTTAATTATGCCTACAATCTGCTGATTGGCTAAGCTCTAAAGGGTTACATTTTCATACGTCCTCCTACTTGCGGTTTCTGCGGATAGCTAGCTACATATTTTTTTTTTCCTCTCTTGTCTACGCGAATTCCTCAAAGTTATTTACAACATTAGGCACAAGGTCAGCATGACCTTATCTCTCTTCCCTTATTAGCAAGCCTGGTAATTTTCCATTTTTAGCAAGCCTGGTAATTTTCCATTTCTAGCAAGTCTGGTAATTTCTCGCTGTGGCCTAGCTTGGTTCACTCCAGACTTATGTCCAAAGCTGTATCACACAGTCCTTCTATGGAACCGTGGCCGTTCTCTTTCATCCATTCTGCAACACCCAGGTGCAGGTGAGCATCACAGTGGACAACCTGTTTGGTCTCAGGAACTTGCCCACAAGCCCCTGGACTCTTGGCATCCTTGCTAACCTGTGCAGTGAACACCAAGGAGACTGATCCCCCCAGTATAAACCAGACTATCTCACCCATTGTTTCTCCTGCATAGTATCTCACAATCCAAAACATTTTTAATTGGAAATGATTTAATTATTGGCAAGACAACACATCTTTTGCCATGAAAAAGATCGCTTATTGATCTCTCCGCTTTACCTTGACCCATGAGCATTGCTGCTTTATTTTCTCCCTTTGTCCTGTTGAGTCAGTGCAGCGAATGAGCAGCTGCGGGGCTGGCTGGCTGGTGGTCACGGTTAACCCACCACAGGACCACATCAGGGCAGCTGCACCCAGCATGGGCTCCCCTACACAAGAAAGACCCTGATACATCAAAACAAGCCCTGCAGAGACCAGAAGGATGGTTTGGACGTGGAGAACATTGTGGACAAAGAGACTGTGAGAGAGTAAGAGTATTATTTGAGAAATGGTTCTGAGTGAAAGACTGGAGCGCTGGACCCAGGCCAGCTGGTGGGATCTCAATCAATATCTGTTAGAACACCATGCCATGAGAACATGATCTTGTTGGAGGTGTCCGACTATGGCCTTCACTGAGAGACCAACTGTGGCAAGAGCTATGGGACTTGTGGGTAACAAGTGTCAGTAGGAAAGTGGCTCCCTTTATATTTAGCAATGCTGATGGAGTTGGGTATCTCTGGGCAACGGAGGAGGACAGAGGTGACCATGCAGCAGTGGTCCCTAATGAGGGCTGGGGCATATGACCAGACATGGAAATGAGCAGTGTTTGGGAATTCGTGGGGAAAATTTCCCTTCTGCAGCTTTCTGAGGGTGTGCAGGGAACACGGCACAGATCTGGCCCCTCAGTCCCGCTCCTTTGGTGCCTTGCTTGCTTCACCATGACCCCTGGGTCTGCACCAGGACCACCCTGCTGTGTGCCCCCACCCTGCACACCCACACAGCTGAGCTCTCACTGGGGTTTCCCTCTCCCTGGCCCTTCCCAGCCCAGCCCCCCCACAGCTCTGCCCACCTCCCCTGCCCTCTCCCCAGCCCAGGCAGACACAGCAGCCCACGCGGGGCTGGCCCCATGCAAGTGCCCACCCAAAGGGGGCTGCAGAGCTCTGGGCACTCACCCCATGGCCATAGACCATCACAAGGGCACAGGAGATGCTGGTGGGCAGAGAGGGGTCTCCTCCTGCCAGTCAGCCCCAGGGCTGGCACCAGCCATGGCATGAGGACACAGAGGCCATTGCCTCCCTCTCTCTGCTGCTCCTCTCTCACAGGGACCCTGATTGCCCACTGCCGGCAGCCCCTCGGCGCCAGTCCCTGTCCCCAGCACCAGGCTGCTGGCCTGGGGGCTCCCCAGGCACCTCCTGCTGCACCAGGGACACAGCAGCCTGCCCCAGCTGGGGCATCCACAGAGACACCTGCTCTTGCCCAGGGATGTGGTCTCAGGCATGGCCCTGAGCAGGCGGTGCTGCTGTGCAGGGCAGCGGTGCCTGAAAGCCCAGGGAGATGGTCCCAGGCACATCCCTCTTGGTCACCCACCATTCCCATGGGCACTGGGCACCCACACGCCAAGGCTCAACACAGGCCCATGCCCTAACGCCTTGCCCCATGCCCTCCTCCCCTGAGCCATGGGGAACCCAAGCTCACCGATGTCGCTCAGGGAACAATTCCTGCAGCTTGTTCCTGAGCTCGGCTTTGGAATTAGTGCCAGAAGCCCAAACATCGGAACTGAGTAATCCCCCTTTTCTTACAGAGATGTGAGACAGGATCAAGGTTAATTGTCCACCCACGCACATGTACAAAGAACACCGGGTCAGACAGGATGGGTTCCCACGTGCAGCAGATTCAGACATTACTAGACAAACAGGATTGTCACAAATAGAATGCTAAACGCACTGGAGTTTCCAGACATGAATTGGAAATGCCTTGTGAAGGGACATGGATAATTCATTGCCGCTGAGATACACCTGACTGCATCAGCTTCTTCAGTGCGTCCTTCAGCTCCTGGTTCCTCATGCTGTAGATGAGGGGGTTCAGTGCTGGAGGCACCACCGAGTACAGAACTGACACCACCAGGTCCAGGGATGGGGTGGAGATGGAGGGGGGCTTCAGGTGGGCAAACATGGCAGTGCTGAGAAAGAGGGAGACCACGGCCAGGTGAGGGAGGCACGTGGAAAAGGCTTTGTGCCGTCCCTGCTCAGAGGGGATCCTCAGCACAGCCCTGAAGATCTGCATGTAAGACAGCACGATGAAAACAAAACACCCAAAGAATAAAAAGGCACTAGCCACAATAAGCCCCACTTCCCTGAGGTAGGTGTGTGAGCAGGAGAGCTTGAGGATCTGTGGGATTTCACAGAAGACCTGTCCCAGGGCATTGCCGTGGCAGAGCGGCAGTGACAGTGTATTGGCCGTGTGCAGCGCAGCATAGAGAAACCCACTGGCCCAGGCAGCTGCTGCCATGTGGACACAAGCTCTGCTGCCCAGCAGGGTCCCGTAGTGCAGGGGCTGGCAGATGGCCACGGAGCGGTCATAGGCCATGACGGTGAGGAGACAACACTCTGCTGAAAGGAAAAAGAGAATCAGGAAGAGCTGTGCAGCACATCCTGCGTAGGAGATGTCCCTGGTGTCCCAGAGGGAGTTGGCCATGGCTTTGGGGACAATAGTGGAGATGGAGCCCAGGTCGAGGAGGGAGAGGTTGAGGAGGAAGAAGTACATGGGGGTGTGCAGGTGGTGGTCGCACACTACGGTGGTGATGATGAGGCCGTTGGCCATGAGGGCAGCCAGGTAGATGCCCAGGGAGAGCCAGAAGTGCAAGAGCTGCAGCTCCCGCGTGTCTGCCAATGCCAGGAGGAGGAACTGGGTGATGGAGCTGCTGTTGGACATCTGCTGCCTCTGGGCATGGGGACCTGCTCAAGGAGGAAAGTTAGCAAGAAGTCAGAGGATACTTCTGTGAGCCAAGTGAAAGCCGTTTCTCCTAGACCCGCCCCCGGTGCCCCCTGTCCCCCCCTCTGCCGTTCCTAGGAGAGCTCCCTGCAGAGCCGTGGCTGGAGCTGTGCTGAGTGCTGGCCGAGTGTGCTGTGAGGAGCAGGGGCTGTGCCCGCTGGCTGCCCAGCAGTGAGCCCTGCTCTGCAGCAGGGGCTTCATGGGAACCCTGGGGGCAGGGGCCAGTCCTGGCCTTGCACTGGCTCAGCCCAAACTGCTCCCAGCGCAGAAGGGCCTGTCAGCATCGGCTCTGCCCGTGCTGAGCAACGGCCATGGCCAGAGTCAGGTCAGGAGGGCTTTGTGCTGTGCTCAGGGAGAGCAGAGTGAGTGCTGAGAGGCAAGGGCACTGTCTGTGCCTGAGGGCAGAGGCAGGGACTCTGGTGAGTCCCTCCAGCTCCTTCTCAGCTGCCCTGCACTTGCAGCTTTCTGTGATAGAGTCCAATTACACTGACATGTGTCCTGGTTTAACACTGGCTGGAAATTATGTACCACAGGGATGCTCACTTACTCCCCCCTCACCCATGGGTATGAGGAGAGGAATCAGAAAGGAATGTAAATCTGGAAGTTTGAGATAAGAAAAAAAAATTATAAATGCCGTAGAAAAAAAATGAAATTACAATACAATAATGAGAATGACAGTTATAATGAGAGGGAGGTAGTCGGGGGTAATAAAATCCAAGAAGAAAGAAAGTAGAAAGGGAAGAATGAAGGAAGGAATGAAGGAAGGAGGTAAGGAAGGAGGGAAAGAAGGAAGAATGGAAGAAAGACAGAAAGAAAGAAGGAAGGAAAGAAGGAGGAAAGAAAGAAGCAAAGAGCGAAAGAGAGAAAGAAATGAAGAAAGAAAGAAAGGAAGGAGGAAAGGAAGAAAGGAAGCAGGGAAGACAGTGATACACAATACAGCTGCTCATCACCCACTGACTGATGCCCAGCCAGTCCCCAGCATCGACTGGCAGACCCCAGCAAACCCCACCAAGTTTAGATACTGAGCATGAACATGTTGCATCACCTATAAACAACCAAAAATATCAGTGCATTTTCAGAATTGTTCTCAAAAGTCCTTCCTACTCTGATGAAAATTAACTCTATCCCAGCCACAACCAGGACACTTTGTTACCCTAAAAAGCAAGCAGACACTGCTGAAGAGCAGAGGGATCCACTACAGAGCACAGAGTGGCTCGCCCCTTCTCAAAGTCTCAGCACCCCGCTTCTAGCCAGGGACACCCATGGTCACAGTGTGCCCTGGAAGCAGCGTGCAGCTTGGGTGGACACCCCAAGCAGGTGACCGAGGGTCCTGATTATGGTGATTGTTAAAGGCGAGCCAGCTCCTTCCCCAGCATCACACACTGCATTGCCCACAGCTTCACAGATTAGAGGAAACCTGGGACACCTCCTTGCTGTGCTCACATCGGCACAGGAGGACTCACAGGGTCTGTGCCTGAGCCTGCAGCTGAAACTCCCATTCCAACAGAGCCTGTCAGTTATCCCAAAATCATCTGAGCAAAGCCGGGAGAGAGACAGATGGGCACACTGGAATGCCTTTCCCTTCTCAAGCCCTGCACAGCACCCCCCAGACCAGAGCAGTGCAGGACAGCCACGCTCAACGCCTGCAGCTGTCCCTGCCAGCAGCTCTTTCTCTGGCCCCAGGGCTCTTCCCTGCCAGCGCTCACAGAGCCCAGCTCAGCCCCTGTGTGCCCAGCTCTGCCCTGCAGCCGCTCTCTGTCTGCACAGCTGGAAGAGCAGCTCCCCCAAAGCCGGAGGGAAAAGGAGAGCTGATGCTGGTTTCCCCTGCAGCGTGCTGGGGAGGGAAGGCACTTGCTCAGCTTCCTCATCAACCTCCCTGTGATGCTTTCAGCATCTCAGCCCCTGCTCTGACCTACACAGTTCAGATTCCATTCCTACCAAGATGAGCAAGATAAAAGTGGCAGCAGAGACTCAGGCAAGAAGAGACTCCAGCAGAAAACCCCTGCCATGAATGTGCTCACGAGAAGTCGCCTTGGAAATGAGGTGGGCATGAGCAGAAGCTGCGAGCAGCCCTGACCAGTGCAGCACCCACTCAACAGCACGAGAACATTACCCTGACAGGGTTCGCTCCTTGCACCCACACACTCTCCCCGCAGCCGCACGGGAGCCCCCCGGCAGGCTGAGAGCTGCCCCTGGCAGGCGGCAGAGCCCCTGCCCCAGCACACAGCCCCCTGGGCTGCAGGGACCCTGCTGGCAAGGACAGCCCTGGGCACCCCTGCCTGCACAGCCACCTTCACAGCCCTGCAGCCGGCCCTGGCACAAGGCAGCCCACATGCCCTGGCCCTCCCACGCTGCAGCAGGGAAGCCCTGCTCTGCAGCACACTGGCCTCCTCCACAGCACAAGGCTCCCACACGGTCCCACAGGCTGGGGGGGCCCCAGCTGCTGCAGACCCGGCTAGGAACTGCAGAGGCAGTGCCCTGCAGCCACACACTTACCGGCTCCAGGGCTCTGCAGATTTCTCCAGCAGGGAGCTCTCAGCAGCCTCCCACCAAGGGCTGCTTTTGAGCTCTCCCTGCCTCCCTCCTCTGCCCCTCTGGGCTCCCTCCAGCTGTCCCTGGGGCTGCAGGGGAACCTGCTGGGCAGCAGGATGAGGCCATCCCTCATGGGCCCTGCCTCACCTGGGGGGACACACTTATTTCCAGCAGTGGCAATTCCCTTACTAGAAAAAAAAGCTTTCAGCATGAGAGTCACCTTTTGTTAACCCTTCAGTAGCCAGCACAGAGGGAAGTTCACAGGAAAGCAGCTCAGATCTCCAGTGTGGGGTTTTGCTGTGTGATGTCTTCAGTTACCCTAACGCAATGTAGGCATGTAGCTCTGGGTTTGTAGTCTCAGGGCTAAAGACTCAGCTCTCCCTTGCCCAGGCCATGTCTCTGTCTCTGCTCTGAAGCAAAGCCTTTGCACCCACGGGCTCGGGGACACTTGGTACCAGGGTGCCTTATGGCCAGGCAGAGCTGGGCTGGTGCCACAGCTGGGGGGCTTCAGCCCAGATGTGCAGCAGTGCCCTCAGCCAGGGGCCCACGCAGAGGCAGCTGCAGCCCGTCCTGTTGCAGACAGAGCTGTGACACTGAGGGAACCCAGTGCCAAGGCAGCTGGCAGAGCTCAGCACAGCTGCTCGGCAACAACAGCAGCCTCCAACAGCTCCAACATTGACAATGGAGTTCATGCTTGTGGGGCAATTCCAGGGCACCCGAAGGAGCGTTCCCTCCTTCTGCACAGGCCACAGCCTGCCAGTGTGGGACCTGGGGCCTGCACTCTGCTGCTCTCCTGCCTCACTCCCCTGGGAGATGAGACTCCACCATTGCTTTGCTCCTAGAACCAAGGTGGACACGAATGATGAAGGGTTTCAGATCCAGGGGAGCATCACAGCTGCTGGCCCATCTGGCAGCTGTGCTAGAATGCCGATGCAAAGAACCTGCAGACACCTAAAGGAGCATTGTCACTGTGCTGCCCTGTGGCTGTCAGCAGGTGGTTACTTGACCACTGGCTTGCAGGATCCCACCAAGCCTCTGTCTCGCTGCTCCCCTCCTTCTTCCCTCACCTTGATGTCTGTAGGGTTGTTCTCTCACATCATTCTCACTCCTCTCCCGTTGTGTTTTGTCCTTTCTGCCACAGGGTATCACAGAGGTGCCACTGCGATTGCTTATTGGCTCAGGTTTGGGCAGGGGCTGGTCCATTTTGGAGTCAAATGAAAGTGGCTGTTATGGCCATGGAGTCAGCTCTTGATCTCTTCTCACCTCTGCCAGCCCTACAAACACCTCCAAACCACTCCCAAACCCTTGCCATGTAAACACACAGGATCTCTAAATTCCCCAAGAAGATGTCAGGTTATTGATCCTAAGGCTTCCTCACGCTGCTTGAATAAGACTTTTTTGCTTCCTCTGCCTGTTTTAGGTTATTTCAGAGCAGTTACCCTGAACCACACCTGTGTCACCTGGGCCAAGCTCAGACATGTAACAACAAAAATAACAGTGGGTACCAAGTGTCCAAGGTCCCACACCAGCATAATGTTTTGCTGCAGCGCATGCTGGGGTGGTGGGCAGAGGTCACTGTGACGGTGAAATGAGATGTCCCTAAGGAGAGCAATCCATGCTGTCCTTGGGACCAGAGACACGCAGGGCTGGACTGTGCAGTGCTGCAGGAGAAGGCATTGCTGCCAGTGATGCCTCTGCCGCCCCAGAGGACACGTGGTTCCAGTGAACCTTATACCCGGAAAGGACAAGGTGCTTTTGATTGTGTCCTTGATCGTTTGTTGTGTTGGGGGTGTGTGTTGGGGGTGTGGGTTAGAGATTAATAAATAAAAATAAATTTCTCAGCTGTCGTATTGTTAGTTCAAGCAAATCCCCATGAGGTCTATTGCCACAACTGAAGAGTTGCCCGTAGGGAATATTAGAGACACTACTGACAGACAGTCCAATTTTTCCACTCTGAACCTTAAAGCAGAAGCTACATAGGTAGAATGGATTGGAGTGATCACAGAGGAAAAGGAGAAAGGCATCTGGAGATGAACTTCTTAACCCAGAGCTGTAAACCAGGAAAGCAGGACATCAGCCTATTCCAAATGTCTTCAATTTCATAGCAGGTGTGAACTTCCTGGGACTCATGACAAATATTAGGACGCTTCCAAATTTTTTTTATATCTGTAGAAATTCTCCTACTATGACCTACATAAACGCAACAACTGGTATTCTCTGAGGGTTGCCCTCTGGTGCCAGAGTTCACCCAGAGGGAGCCTGGATCAGCCCATGGCTTTGAGTTTCAAGGAACAAGCAGGGATGAGGGGAGAAACTTCAGAAAAGGCAGAGAAATGCGGGTGTGAGGGCTGGGTGGGAAAGCAAGGAAGAGTCCAACCCCCAGAGTGGAAAGAGGTGCCACATGGACAGTGTAGGGCAACTTGCAGTGGAGATGGCCCAGGGCTGCAGCAAGGCTGAATGGCCCCACAGGGGGCTGAGGCCTCTGTCCCCCTGGCACTGGCAGCTGCCCATGTCACCAAGGCCTGTGACAGGAAACGTGATTTGGAGGGTCTTCTGTTCTGCCCTCCAAGAGCCTGGGGGTCAGGGCTTGGTCTTTCTGCTTCATAAAGAATCCAAATGTGTTTTGCAGCATTACAGCCACCGACACAGTACCTTTGCCCACCTGCAGGTCTGGCCTCTAATTAGCTGCTCTAACGAGTCCATGGGGACGCTTTGTCAGCAATGGCCCTCAGCGGGACCCATCAATGTTTGAAGGTATTTTCAGTGCTGCTTCTGACTTACATTCCTTGAGTGGTTGGTTCAGTCTGCTCTCAGCAGCTCAGGTTCATGGCAGGAGCCCCCAAGGCCCTAATGAGGTATTTGCCGTTTCGTCATTTCCTTCAAGTCTTCAAGATTTGTGTAGCTAATTGAATATTAACTCTCTAGATAAGAGAGAGGATTTCAATGTGCACTTCAAAATAATAATTTTACTCCAGCTCCAAGACTCTGCTGGCCCAGGCAGGTTGTAAATCCCCAATTGGTTGCTTCTTCTGGGGTGGTCTCTGCCTTTTCCCAGGGTACTTTGTACCCTGCTAGCCCCCAAAGTTTAGGAGGTCCTTGTTATAGAATCTTCTTTACTACTAGTTGCTAGCAGTACGTCACCCACCTATTGCAGCAAGGCGACAGTTTCATACCTCTTTTGCCAGCTTTCCAACTCCCTGGCGAATTGATTTCCAAAGACTGTAGGACTATTCTTAACGCCTTGCAGTCATACAGCCCTGCAGAGCTGGGTTTCTCGACCAGTTTCAGGGCTTTCCCATTTGAAACCAACCGATTGGTGACTGGCAGCAGCCAGCACAAGGCAGAAGAACGCATCTTCACATCTCATACAGTAAACCATTCCTCATTCTCCTTCAGGGTGGTCAGGAGGGCATACGGGTGTGCTACTGCCTCATGGACATCTTGCACAGTTGGATTTATAGCTCTTGCATCTTGCACCAGTTTATATTCTTCTGAATTTGGCTTCCTGGCTGGTAATACTGGAGTGTTATGTTCTGATTGGCATTCTCTTAGTAACCCAAAATCTGTGATCTGTTCAATTCATGGCTCCAACCCTTTCCTGACTTATAGTTTAACTGGCTACAGCTTTTGACTTGCTGCTCTGCCATTTGGCTTCCACTGGATGATTACTGGTTCCCCTGCTTGGGATTGCCCTGGTGTTCCTGAAGCCCATACAAGAGGTATTGCAGCATTTGTACCTGCTTCTGGTATCTTCTGTAGCTCGGCTTCCTTCTGCAACATAAAAACGTGGGCATCCCAGTCTTTATTGTCAGGAATATGGTTCCTCTGAGGAAGCCCAGGTGGCACCTCCGGTAGCTTTGGTTTCTGTCAACCAGCAACTGAATGCCAGCCCTGCAGTGCGTCACGGTCTGACCCAAGTTCATCCAGCTGGTCCATGAACAGGAAGCCCATCACAGTGGGGGTTCCAATCACCTGGCTACTCCCACACTCCCCTGGTACTTAGTCCAACAATCCTTTGCTCAGCCCCGTGAAGATACCATCAAAGAACCAGTGCATGGTTCTCACAGTGTTCCTGGATCACAGCATATCCAAACTGAAGCACATTTTCAGCAGCACCATGTCCTCCTGGAGGTCAGCCTCCCCTCCCCCACAGGCCTTCAGGGGCCTCAGCAGCACTGCAGCTAGCCAAGCCTTCCTCTGCCAGGGCTGCAGAGCCCAGCACAGCTTTTCTGGCCTTGCAGAGGGCAGGGCTTCCTCTGCTGGTGCGCTTAGATTGCCACCGCCACCCACTCCAGCGGGTCTCTGGTCTCCAGCACAGCACGGGCACACGCTGGGTCGGGGGCGCTTGGTACCAGCTTTGCCCGAGAGAAGCCTGAGCTTGGCCCCAGCGCTACGGCTGAGGTGCTGCAGCCCAGAAGCGCACCGATGGCTTGGGCCTGGGGCACAGGCAGGAGGAGCTGGACTTCCACATGCTGTCATCGTGCTGGATATGGATGGAGAAAATCATGCTATTGATGAAATAAATCATGAGGGGTGGTGGGACAGGTCACAGTGGTGCGGCAGGGGAAGGTGTGGGCTTTTCACGAGGGACAGGCCAGGAAGCTGAGGAGGGGATGCCCTCCGTGTGCAGGCACTTGTTGCACGTGCGGATCTCCTCTACGGGGTGTGCAGCAGGTTGGGTGAGCCCTTGCAGGAGCGTGTCAGCGAGAGGCCGGTTAGTGTGCCGTCCTGGTGGGAGACACAGCACCCGCACTCAGGGTACGGCAGTGGAGAAAGGCTTATCTAAGCAAGCCAAGGAAGTCTGCACGTCCATGATCCCAGCTCTTATGGGGGACTTCATGACCCTGACACTTTCTGGAAGGGGAGCACAGCAGGATACACCCTGTCCAGCTGGTGTCGGGGGTCTCTTGAGACAAATTCTTTGCACAGGTGTCAGGCCAGCAAAGGTGACGCTCACCTGAAGCTGGTCCTTGCCAAACAGGCAGTGCTGCTGAGGGATGTGAAAACCAGTGTCAGCCCTGGCTGTAGTGCTCATGAAATAGGGGGAGAAGACTTCAGCCTCTTCAGGGGACTTGTAGTGGTAGTCCCATGGGCAGCAGCACTCAAGGACAGCAGAGCTGTGTACGGCTGGTCATTCAGGAAAGCATTTTCCAAGCAGAACTGTCCATACCGAGGAGCAGGAAATCAAGCAGACATGCCCAGAGAGATGTTGGCTAAAGAAGGAATTCCTCAAGAATCTCCAGAGAGAAAAGGAAGCATCCTGGAGGTGGATGCAAGGGCTGAAAGAGGAATTTAGAAATAGGGATGTCTTCAGGGAAGCCAAAGCCTGCTTCGTATGGGGTCTTGCAAGATGTTCAAGGGCATCAAGAGGATCTGTCTCTACTTGCAGAACAGTTTAAGAACTAAACAAAGCCCCTGTGTGGCCACTGCTGAGCTTAGTAAGAGCAGGTCTAGATAAAACTGAACATCCTCCAGGTCCTCTTTGCCTTAGTCTTCCCCAGCATCGTGTCCCAAAGCTTTGTGCCTGAAGGCAGGACTCTGGAGGGAACCAGCCAAGTGTGGATGGGGATCATGTCAGGAGTCATTTGACCAAATTCAATGCTTCCCACTCCAGGGAGGTGGAGGGGCGGCATCCCAGGGAGCTGTGTGAGCAGGCCGATGTCCCAGTGAGGCCATTCTCCATCCCCACTGGAAGGTCCTAGAGACTGGAGGAACTTCCTCTTGACTGGAAGCACCCATGAATCTCGTGATACCCAAGAAGGACAAATTGAAAGTCCTGCCCCTAAAGTGGACCGAGGCCCTGCGAGGACACAGGGCAGGGACTGCCTGGCTGGCTCCTTGGTTTGCATTCGGCAAACTAGGAGCCATCAGGAAAGGTGACCAACAGCCTCCTGGGCTGTATGGCCAGGAGCACAGCCACGGCAAGTCATTCCCTCCCTCTGCTTCCCACTTGTTTCACCACACCTAGAGTACTTGTCTAGCTTTGGTGCCCCGCAATAGCAGAGAGACACTGGCACGCTGGAGCCATTTCAGTAAAGAATCACAGAGATGGTCAAGGCTGGAGCACGGGCCCTGTTAGGTCAGGCTGAGGGAGCTGGGCTGGTCCACCCTGGAGAATGGAGGGCTTTTGTGGGAGGATGTAAGAGCCTTGCGTTGCCTATGGCAAGGTTTCCAAGTACTCACTGTGGTACAAGGCAGGAGCACAGGAAGCAATGAACTGAAGCAAGAGCACTGTCCTCCTTCTTCACCTGCAGCCTTTCTCCCACCAAGGCCTGTGACATAGAACTCGATTTGGAGGCTCTTATGTTCTGCCCTCCAAGAGCCTGGGGGTCAGGGCTGGGTCTTTCTGCTTCATAAAAAAATCCAAATGTGTTTTGCAGCATTACAGCCACCGACACAGTACCTTTGGCTACCTGCAGTTCTGGCTTCTAATTAGCTACTCTAACGAGTCCATGGGGACGCTTTGTCAGCAATGGCCCTCAGCGGGACCCATCAATGTTGAAGGTATTTTCAGTGCTGCTTCTGACTTACATTCCTTGAGTGGTTGGTTCAGTCTGCTCTCAGTAGCTCAGGTTCATGGCAGGAGCCCCCAAGGCCCTAATGAGGTATTTGCTTTTCTCATTTCCTTCAAGTCTTGAAGACCTGTGCAGCTAATTGAATCTGTTCCATTCATGTAGGTAAGAGAGAGGATTTCAAAGTGCACTTCAAAATAAGTATTTTTTATTTCATAGGTTATATTTTGCTACTTTTTAGGTTAGAGAGGAGGTTCTAGCAGCAATCTCCAAGTGATAATGATGCAGAGGATCTCCTCAGCAGGTCTGGACTGGTAGGAAACGCAGTCCTTTGAGGTCTGACACCGGATGGACAACCTTGCTCTGAATGTCCCCAAGACCACCCTTTTTCTCATTGTCCCCTGGGACTCACATCCCTTCTCCTTACGTCAGACTTCTCCCCTCAATTCTGCAGGTGGGTGCTGCAGCTCCTTTGCACCATCCCCACCTGTTTGCCTTAGAGGACTGGCTGCACACAGGTGCAGAAGAATTATTCAGATCTGCAAGCACTGTGAAGACTGACCAAGTGTCATAAATAAGCCAACAGCCTCCACAAGCAGATGCCATGTCCAAGCTGTCTCTGGTGAGGTGCCTTTCTGCAAGGGACACTCTCATGAGAAATCTTTTAGGTGCTAGATACGGAAATATAGATCTAAACACAAGGGAAGGGTTGGGTAAGGAGACAGTTTGGCTGCAGGGAGACATGCAAGCTTTTCCTTCCTGAAGTAAAAACAGCAGCACAGGTGAGAGGTACCGAAAAGACCAAAGAGTAAAGGGAGGAGAAAACAGGTGAATAACTGAAAGAGCCTTTGCTGAGACAGTCTGCTGAAAAGATGACTTCAGAAGCCGTCACTGTCTCCTGCTCAGGTGCAAATATGTTAAAGATGAGAGAAAATAAGGGCGTAGTATAACTAATAATAATGGTGAAGTTCTGGTATAAAATCAATATTTCCTTGAGGTATCGCTTTTGAAAGCTCCTTGAATTGGCAGAGATCACTTGTGAGAAAGGACAAGTAAGTGTTGCATCTGTCTTGGAAGGAGTCCATAAGTGCAGCTCGGGGAACCACAGGCTGCTCAAACCCCCATGGTGAGGGGTGTGCCACCAGTTAGAGTCGCCTTGGGTGACATTTCTGGCACCTGAGCGGGTAACTGTCCAGGTGGATTTTCCAAGGGTAACTCCTGCCTCGCCAACCTGACAGCCTGCAGTTGTGCGTGAGGAGCTCCACAGTGGATGTCATTTCCCTCAGCTTTACAAATGTCTGCCCATGGTCTCCCTCAGTGTTCTGCCCAAGCGAGGCCATGACACTCTGGGTGTGAACAGAAAGAGATGAGTAAAACACCAGCTGGATGGTCAGGCTGAGAGAGCAGTGGGGAAGGGCTCACACCCCACCTGGAGGCCACTGGGACATACTGGGGCAGTGTGGGCAGCACAGGGGACTCTCCTGCTTACAGTTTAAGAGCTGTAAAGATAATCCAGTGGAGGCAACTCTCACAGTGTCTGTCGGTGGCACCAAACTGAGAGGAGCATCCCTGTGCCCTAGGGATGCCATGGAGGGGAACCCTGGCAGGTGGGGTGGCCGCCCTGTCAGGAGCTGCACAGATGCAGGAAGGACCAAGGGCAGAGCCTGCACCTCCCTCGGGTGGACTAACACCCTGCAGCTGCAGGGCCTGGGACCTGCCTGGCTGGGCAGTGTCTGTGCAGAAAAGGCCCTGGTGGTGCTGGGGGACAGAAGGCAAAACACAATCCCAGCCCGTGACCTGGTAGCAGAGGCAGCCAGCCGTGCCCTGGAGCGTATGAAGAGGTGCCTTGCCAAGGGAGTGCGGGAAGTGATTGTGTCCCCATGCTCATCCCTCGTTAGACCCCCTGTCCATGACTGTGTTCATGTTTGGGCCCTGACTGGGGAGGGAAGGAGGGAGGGAGCGGCTGGGTGGCTGCTGGGCTTTTGGCCAGAGACAAGCCATTACAACAAGGAAGGTGTGTATAATTTGGAGGGAGTTAGAGGAAAGAAGGAAGGCAGCAGAATGTCCCCAGGACTTGGAGGGCCATGGAGTCATTTCATTGGCCACCCCATTCAGAATGAAGCTGGGAAGTGAGCCTGAAATTCAGAACCAACAAGGTCCATAGACAGGCCAGGCTGTTCCTGTGGTTGTGCCTGGAGACCCGCACACCTACAGCACAGGTTGTGCTGGGGCTGAATCTCCTGCCTGGCTTCAATGGCCTCCCGAAGCCATGGACAAAGCTTTGGGTGGAGGCCCCAGGTGAGGCTGGTCAGGGCCAGGAAGGCCTAGGGATGCTCTCAGGGCCCTGCCCCCATGGGATCCCACCTGCCAGTGCCCTCAGCAGGCCAGGTTCTCCTTCCCTCCTGCCCAGGGCTGTGCTCTGCTGCTCTCCTTCCCCACATGCCTGGGCATCAGGGACACCACAACTGCACACTACTAGAAGCAAGGTGGCACTGGTCTTCAAATCCCTGAGCAGATTGTTGTCTTTGGGGAGACCCAGGTGCAGGTGAGCATCAGAGTGGGCAACCTGTTTGGTCTGAGGAACTTGCCCACAAGCCCCTGGACTCTTGGCATCCTTGCTTACCTGTCCTGTCAACACCAAGGAGACTGATTCCCCCAGAATAAACCAGATTATCTCACCCATTGTTTCTCCTGCCATAGTATCTCACAAACCAAACATTTTTTTAATTGGCAATAAATTAATCTTTGCCAAGACCTCACATCTCTGGACATGAAAAGAATCATTAAGAGATCTCTTTATCTTTGCCATGAGCATTGCTGGTTTATTTTTTTCCTTTGTCCTGTTGAGTCAGTGCAGCGAATGAGCAGCTGAATGTTTGTCTCACCACTGGCCAAGGTTAACCCACCACAGGACCACATCAGGACTGCTGAGCCCACAATGGGGCTCCCCAGCACATGAAAGACCCTGACACATCACAGCAAGTCCTGCAGAGGCCAGAAGGATGGTTAGGACCTGGAGCATATTATGGGCAAAGGGAGGCTGAGAGAGCAAGAGTATTATTTGAGAAATTGTTCTGAATGAAAGACTGGAGCGCTGGACCCAGGCCAGCTGGTGGGATCTCAATCAATATTTGTTAGAACACCATGCCATGAGAACATGATCTTGTTGGAGGTGTCTGACAATGGCCTTCCCTGAGAGACCAACTGTGGCAAGAGCTATGGGACTTGTGTGTAACAAGTGTCAGTAGGAAAGTGGCTCCCTTTATATTTAGAAATGGTGATGGAGTTGGGTATCACTGGGCAACGGAGGAGGACAGAGGTGACCATGCAGCAGTGGTCCCTAATGAGGGCTGGGGTATATGACCAGGCTTGGAAATGAGCAGTGTTTGGGAATTTGTGGGGAAAATTTCCCTTCTGCAGCTTTCTGAGGGTGTGCAGGGAACACGGCACAGATCTGGCCCCTCAGTCCCGCTCCTTTGGTGCCTTGCTTGCTTCACCATGACCCCTGGGTCTGCACCAGGACCACCCTGCTGTGTGCCCCCACCCTGCACACCCACACAGCTGAGCTCTCACTGGTGTTTCCCTCTCCCTGGCCCTTCCCAGCCCAGCCCCCCCTCCCAGCTCTGCCCACCTCCCCTGCCCTCTCCCCAGCCCAGGCAGACACAGCAGCCCACGCGGGGCTGGCCCCATGCAATTGCCCACCCAAAGGGGGCTGCAGAGCTCTGGGCACTCACCCCATGGCCATAGACCATCACAAGGGCACAGGAGATGCTGGTGGGCAGAGAGGGGTCTCCTCCTGCCAGTCAGCCCCAGGGCTGGCACCAGCCATGGCATGAGGACACAGAGGCCATTGCCTCCCTCTGTCTGCTGCTCCTCTCTCACAGGGACCCTGATTGCCCACTCCTGGCAGCCCCTCGGGGCCAGTCCCTGTCCCCAGCACCAGGCTGCTGGCCTGGGGGCTCCCCAGGCACCTCCTGCTGCACCAGGGACACAGCAGCCTGCCCCAGCTGGGGCATCCACAGAGACACCTGCTCTTGCCCACGGATGTGGTCTCAGGCATGGCCCTGAGCAGGCGGTGCTGCTGTGCAGGGCAGCGGTGCCTGAAAGCCCAGGGAGATGGTCCCAGGCACATCCCTCTTGGTCACCCACCATTCCCATGGGCACTGGGCCCCCACACGCCAAGGCTCAACACAGGCCCATGCCCTAACGCCTTGCCCCATGCCCTCCTCCCCTGAGCCATGGAGAACCCAAGCTCAGAGACGTTGTTCAGGAAACAATTCCTGCAGCTTGTTCCTCAGCTTGGCTTTGGAATTAGTGCCAAAAGTCCAAACATTGGAACTGAGAAATCCTCCTTTTCTTACAGAGATGTGAGCCAGGAGTCAAGGTTAATTGTCCACCCATGCATATGTACAAAGAACACCAGGTCAGACAGGCTGGGTTCCCACGTGCAACAGATTCAGACATTTCTAGACAAACAGGATTGTCACAAATAGAATGCTAAACGCACTGGAGTTTCCAGACATGAATTGGAAATGCCTTGTGAAGGGACATGGATATATTATTGCTGCTGAGATACACCTGACTGCATCAGCTTCTTCAGTGCGTCCTTCAGCTCCTGGTTCCTCATGCTGTAGATGAGGGGGTTCACTGCTGGAGGCACCACCGAGTACAGAACTGCCACCACCAGGTCCAGGGATGGGGAGGAGATGGAGGGGGGCTTCAGGTGGGCAAACATGGCAGTGCTGAGAAAGAGGGAGATCACGGCCAGGTGAGGGAGGCACGTGGAAAAGGCTTTGTGCCGTCCCTGCTCAGAGGGGATCCTCAGCACAGCCCTGAAGATCTGCACGTAGGACAGCACAATGAAAACAAAACACCCAAACGCTACTAAGACACCAACCACAATAAGCCCCACTTCCCTGAGGTAGGTGTGTGAGCAGGAGAGCTTGAGGATCTGTGGGATTTCACAGAAGACCTGTCCCAGGGCATTGCCTTGGCAGAGCGGCAGTGACAGTGTATTGGCCGTGTGCAGCACAGCATAGAGAAACCCACTGGCCCAGGCAGCTGCTGCCATGTGGACACAAGCTCTGCTGCCCAGCAGGGTCCCGTAGTGCAGGGGCTGGCAGATGGCCACGTAGCGGTCATAGGCCATGACGGTGAGGAGAGAACACTCTGCTGAAAGGAAAAAGACAATCAGGAAGAGCTGTGCAGCACATCCTGAGTAGGAGATGTCCCTGGTGTCCCAGAGGGAGTTGGCCATGGCTTTGGGGAGAGTGGTGGAGATGGAGCCCAGGTCGAGGAGGGAGAGGTTGAGGAGGAAGAAGTACATGGGGGTGTGCAGGTGGTGGTCGCACACTATGGTGGTGATGATGAGTCCGTTGGCCATGAGGGCAGCCAGGTAGATGCCCAGGGAGAGCCAGAAGTGCAAGAGCTGCAGCTCCCGCGTGTCTGCCAATGCCAGGAGGAGGAACTGGGTGATGGAGCTGCTGTTGGACATGTGCTGCCTCTGGGCATATGGTCCTGTCACAGGAGAAAAAGACAGTGATAATTTAGGGGAGACTTCTGCAAGCAAAATCAAAGCCATTTCCCACAGACCATCCCCCCGTCACACACAGACATCCCTCTCTTTTCTCGGAGACCTTCCTGCAGCTGTGTGGCTGCAGCCCTGCTTGGTGCTGGCCGTGTGGGTGATGAAGAGCAGGGCATCTGCCCACGGGCTCTTGACCAGCCAGCCCCACTCTGCAGCAGTGGGTGGGGGCAGGGACCAGTCCTGGTGTTTAACTTTGTCCTCTGAAACCAGTGCCAACGCAGAAGGGCTGGTCAGCGTCTGCAGCGCCAGTGCTAAGGAACGGGAAGGGTGAAGGCATTGTAAGAGAGCTTTAGTTTTTTTCACAGCTCCCCCCCATCTCTCCTGTTGAGTATTCTCGGATGTCAGAAAAGCAGAGCATTTTTGCTGCCCTCCGGTGGAACAGAGTGAGGTCTGTGAGGCAAGAGGATTGCCTGTGGGTGAGTGCACAGTGAGGGGAGGTGGTCTGTCCTTCTGGTTCCCAGTTTCTATGGGCTTGCACCTTCCTGAGATGAATGGTGGCCACACTCCCATGTTACCCTGAAATACCACAAGGCACTGCTGAGAACGGACTGACCCACCACAGACCAGTAAAGGTTGTAGACTTTCATCAGAACTCAGCATCCCACCACAGCAAAGGATACACAGCTCATTTCACCCACCCCAACAGTGTTTTCTCCATCACAGAAACTCTACGCTTCTATGTGGGGCTTTCAGATCACTAATGGGTGCGAGGGGACAGGTTTCCATTCTGGAGGGCAACTCGCTGCTTGGAAGGGAACTTCAAGGAGGTAGCCAAGTGCCCTAACAAGAGCATCAGGTTCAGGGAGAACCAGCCCATTGCCCAGCCCCACATAGGGCATTGCCCACAGCCCCACAGCTGAGAGGAAAGCTGGGACACTTGTTCCCATGGACACACCTGCAGGAGAGGACCCACAAGGTCAGAGTGTGACTCTGCAGCTGAAACACCCATCCCCAGAGAGCCTGACAGCAAGAGCTAGAGAATAAAACTAAGACAAAAAGGCAGAGAAAGAAGTAAAATTGCACTGATGGCCTAGGTAAGAGTGTCCAGGGCGAGCGAGCCAGGCACTGAGGGCAGCGTTGCCCTTGCCCAGCTCTGCTCGCCACCTCCCACACACCAACACTGCCGGGCAGCTGCTCTCAGCCCCTGTGCTCTGCAGGGGACCAACAAGGTCCATGGGCAGGCAAAGCTGTGCCTGTTGTTGTGACCCTAAGGAGACCCACACACCTCTCTAAGGTGACCAACGCACCTCCAGAATACATCATGCTGGGGCTGAATCTCTTGCCTGGCTTCAGTGGCCTCCCGAAGACCATGGACAAAGCTTTGAGTGGAGGCCCCAGGTGAGGCTGGTCAGGGCCAGGAAGTCCTAGGCATGCTCTCAGGGCCCTGCCCCCATGGGATCCCACCTGCCAGTGCCCTCAACACACCAGGTTCTCATTCCCTCCTGTCCAAGGGCTGTGCTCTGCTGCTCTGCTTCCCTACATGCCTGGGCACCAGGGGACCACAACTTCATAGTCTCAACAACCAAAGCTGGCGCTGATCTTCACATCATATGCAGCTCTTCCTCTTTGGGGAGTCCCAGGTTTAAGTTAGCATCATAAATTTTGGGCCTGAGAGAATTGTCCCGAAACCCCTGGACTCTTGGCATCCTTGCTTACCTGTGTAGTGAACCCAAAGAAGACTGATTCCCCCCAGAGAAACCAGCTGTTCTCACCCATTGTTTCTCCTGCCATAAAATCTAAACAATCTAAATTTTTCTTTAATTGGCAATAAATGAATTTTTGGCAAGACAACATGCCTTTGGCCATGACACAAATCACTATGTGATCACCCTCTTCTTTTCTCGACCTACAAGCAGTGCTAGTCTGTTTTCTCCCTTTGTCCTGCTGAGTCAGGCGAGCGGTCGAGCAGCTGCAGGGCTGGCTGGTTGCTGGCCAAGGTTAACCCACCACAGGACACCAGGACTTCTGCACCCAGAATGGGGCTCCTGAAGAACAGAAAGACCCTGACAGATTGAAGCAAATCCTGCAGAGGAGACAAAAATGGTTGGGACCTGTCGGACATTATGGACAAGAATAGGAAATAAGATTTTGGCTTTTCTTGAAAAATCCTTCCAAACAAAAAAATGGAGCGCTGGATGAAAGCTAGTTGATGGCATCTCCATCCATGTCGTGTTTCAATATATGTCCAAAGAAGGCCATGAGTACACGATCTGGCTGGAGATGCCTTTCAGTGGGCTTCGGTGAGAGACCAACTGTGGCAAGAGCTATGGGACTCGTGTGTAGCAAGAGTCAGTAGGAAGATGACAACCTTTATATTTAAAAATGGTGATGGAGTATTGTATCACTGACCCACGGGGTAAGACAGAGATGACCATGCAGTAAAGGTTCCTCATTGGGGTTATGGTGCATGGCTAGACATGGAAATGAGCAGTGTTTCAGACTTCATGGATGAAATTTCCCTGTGGCAGCTTCTCCAGGGATTCCAGGAAACATGTCCGGTGTCACAGAGCAGGCCCCTCAGTCCCGCTCCTTTGGTGCCTTGCTTGCTTCACCATGACCCCTGGGTCTGCACCAGGACCACCCTGCTGTGTGCCCCCACCCTGCACACCCACACAGCTGAGCTCTCACTGGTGTTTCCCTCCCCCTGGCCCTTCCCAGCCCACCCCCCCCCCAGCTCTGCCCACCTCCCCTGCCCTCTCCCCAGCCCAGGCAGACACAGCAGCCCACGCGGGGCTGGCCCCATGCAATTGCCCACCCAAAGGGGGCTGCAGAGCTCTGGGCACTCACCCCATGGCCATAGACCATCACAAGGGCACAGGAGATGCTGGTGGGCAGAGAGGGGTCTCCTCCTGCCAGTCAGCCCCAGGGCTGGCACCAGCCATGGCATGAGGACACAGAGGCCATTGCCTCCCTCTGTCTGCTGCTCCTCTCTCACAGGGACCCTGCTTGCCCACTCCTGGCAGCCCCTCGGGGCCAGTCCCTGTCCCCAGCACCAGGCTGCTGGCCTGGGGGCTCCCCAGGCACCTCCTGCTGCACCAGGGACACAGCAGCCTGCCCCAGCTGGGGCATCCACAGAGACACCTGCTCTTGCCCAGGGATGTGGTCTCAGGCATGGCCCTGAGCAGGCGGTGCTGCTGTGCAGGGCAGCGGTGCCTGAAAGCCCAGGGAGATGGTCCCAGGCACATCCCTCTTGGTCACCCACCATTCCCATGGGCACTGGGCCCCCACACGCCAAGGCTCAACACAGGCCCATGCCCTAACGCCTTGCCCCATGCCCTCCTCCCCTGAGCCATGGGGAACCCAAGCCCAGCAGCATGGTCTTCTGGGGGCAATTCCTGCAGCCTGTTCCTGAGCTTTGCTTTGGAAGGAGAGACCAACCTGCAGGCATGGGGACTGAGAAAAAACCCTTTTGTTTTTCTTAGACTGCAAAGGCAAAACCAACCATTCAAGTACATGCAGTGGATCTTCCCAAGCCTGGTTCCACTGGGCCAACACAGCATAAGGAGAAGATTGGTCCTTTAAAAGAAAACCACTTAAAGGAAACGTGATATCTATACAGGTCGTGCAGAGATCAGCTGTTTGACTTCTTTCACAAGTGCCAAGGCTGCAGGCGTTAAAGGCCTTGGGGCTAAAAGATCTGTGTCTCCTTTTCAAAGTTCCAACAGAGGTGGCATTTGTTCATTACTAAGGCCTAAATAAGGCTGTAGCCAATTCAGCATTCCTGAAAGCTTTTGGACATCATTCAAGGTCTTTACGTCCAGTTTCAGTCTGATAGCTTGTGGAGACATGGTTCTCTTCAGCACATTCATGCGCAGATATTTCCAGGGCTCTTGTCTCTGAACTTTTTCAGGAGCTACCATCAACCCAAACTCTGCTAAACTGTGCCTGGCATCCTTCTCAACTGTCTCCAGCAGCTCTTTTGATGGTGCTGCTAGCAAAATGTCATCCATGCCATGATAACCGTAAACATCTTGGTATTTGTCTGTCACTGAGCTCAGGGCTTGGGCTACAAACCACTGACAAATGCTTGGTGAGTTTCTCGTGCCTTGAGGCAGCACGGTCCAGTGGTAGCTTTTTGTGGGCTCAGAGTTATTTCTAGTTGCTACTGTAAAGGCAAACTTGGCTTTGTCTTCTGGATCTAAAGGAATGGTAAAAAAACCAGTCTTTCAGATCAATAACTACAATGTCCCACTCCATTGGTATCACGGTGGCAGACGGCAATCCCGGCTGCAAGGCCCCCACAGGGGCCATCACTGCATTGACTTTACGCAGGTCATGCAGCAATCGCCATTTCCCTGAAATCATTTTCATCACAAATACAGGGCTGTTCCACGGGCTATGTGACTCTTCAGTGTGGCCCGTGTTTAATTTTTCCTTAAGTAATTCATGCCGGGCACACAGCTTTTCCTGGGGCAGGGGCCACTGACCTACCCATACTGGTCTGTCGGTCAGCCAAGTAGACCAAGGGGAGGCTGTTTCACTGCCTGCAGTACAGTGGCCCCAGTTAAAAATCCGTGGTGATCCAAACTCCCCACTGTCCTAGACAATCTCGGCCCCACAGAGTGAGTGCTGTGGTGGTAACGTATGGCCGGACGGAGGCAGTCTGTCCTTCTTGTGTTTTGATCTGTATAGGTTTTACAGACAAGTAGCTTGTAGTCACGCCCCCCCGACCTACATCTCCCGCTGCGTTATTTACCAAAGGCCAATTGAGGTGGCCAGTCCTTGCTCGATATGACAGTTGCGTCTGCTCCGGTATCCAGAAGACCGCTCAACTTCACTTGTGCAGGAGTGCCTCCCGACAACGCCAGAGTGCAGGTCATGTTGGGTCCTTGTGGAGATGGTTCTTGTGTCCAAGACACTTGAGGTATTCCAGTGGAGGTGAATCCTTCATCACCCTGCTGTCTAGGCTCTGTTTGGGGAACAAAACTCTCAAAAGGCACAAGCTGAGCAAGGCGTGTATTTTTTGGAATCATAACAGGAGGCACAGGTGTAGAAACTAAGGCACATATTTGATCCGTAAAGTCTATATCACAAACACCAACATGGACTTGGTTATTTTGGACTTGATCTAACACTAGGGTGGACCACTGAGCCTGATGTTGAGGGCTGGCATACTGCCCAGTACCCATCAACACGTCAGGCCCATTACCAACCCGGGGATCATCCTGTGGAAGGTTCATATTCTGCAGCCCTTGCTGTTCCACCGCTGCCCGCCATGTGCCGTGGAAGACCGCTAGTGGCACAGGTTGGAAAATGATCTGCGCCATCTGAGAAATATCGAAAGGAGTCCAAGTGTCCATGGTAAGCAAATGTAACAATTGCTTTGTAACCGACGAATTCACCCCGTACTGAGAAACAGGTTTTTGCAAGTCCTGCACTATTTTCCAAGCAGGTGCTGTATGAACCTTGGGATTACCAGCAGCCACGTCTCCTGTTATAACAGGACATGCATGCAGTGCAACAGTGGAAGGAGTAGTAACATCAAGGAGCGGTCTACCTGTATGTCCTACTAAATTCCAGTTTCCCTCTTTCTGTACCCCATCTTTTACAGCCTGCCAAAATTGCCGAGGGCCGCGTGGCATTACCATTACGTTGGATACTGGATTTCTACCACCACCACATTCATCACTGCCTCTGACTGATAACCTTGTCGTAGCTGGACATGATTCCCGATTTTTGGCATTTCCACCCTGCGTAGGCAGGGGAGGAGCAGAGGGGGCAGGCGGGAGGGGAGAAGCAGCTGTGGGAGGAGGGAGTGTGGGCTGCCATAAATGTCGGTGGGACTCAGGGGGGCAGGGATCAGTCCGCCGAGGTTTCTGCTTGCCGTCCTCATCCTCGGAATCACTACCGAACATAGGTCGATGCCATTGGGCAGATCTGGGGGCTTTGGGACATTGAGGAGTGGTGACTGGTAAGGGGCACGGATTCTCCCCCTCCCCCACGACCTCACCCTCTTGTCTGTTGACTGAAGGGTGATCCAGGGGAGGTCTGGCTGATACACCCCCACTGACGTCTTGCTGACTTTTCAAGCCCCCCACAGCATCACTAAGCAGTGCCCATGTAGCCAAAAGCCACGACACCTCTTTGTCCCCTTTCGCCGCAGCTTCTAACAGTGTCGATCCTAAATTCTCCCAGGTCGACACACTAAAAGCAGTCATGGTGGATGCTTCTACTCCTTGTCTCTTGGCCCACAATAACATACATCTTAACCAGAGCCCATCTAAAGTAGTTCCACGCTGCTGTAACACTAACTTCAACACTGACAGCACCATGGTATCTTCCTTAAATTAGTCCCCATGCTGTCCCTGTTGGCTCACATTTCTGGTGTCACGTTCTCCTGGGATCTTGCAGCCGCTCCACTGCGCTATTCTGCTTCACCAGGCTCCATCTTCCCAGCAACCCGCTGGTCACAATCTCAGGATCTGCTCCTGACACCCCTTACCGGGGTCATGTCGGCACCGTCTCAGGGTCTCCTTATGATACCCCTTATTGGGTCACATCAGCACGTTGGGGTCACCAGTTGTGGTGATGCAAGTCAAAACAGACTCAAAAATGTGGAGTGGCTGGAAGAAAACGGGCATATTATGAGCAATCCAGACCAAGTAACTTGATTGTAATAACAGGCCGCAGCTCTAACAAGCTGCAGGTGTTGTGAAGGACATGTGCAAGGCCAAGGGAGACAAAGAAACTGTGTATTCACAGAGAGGTAAGAGAGTTGGACAGATAAAAACAGGATGCCTGCACAAGGGGGGAGCAGCGTGTTGGCACCGCACTGGGACCAACAACTTGGGAGGTGGGAGCGTGTGAACGAGCAGTTTTAACCGATCACCTTTTACATAACAAAGCGTGCGTAGTGTGTGCATTTTTAGCTGTAGAGTATAAATTGGTGTGAGTCTATTAATAATGTGGCACTAACTTGATCACATTGGTCGTATAAGTTGTGTCTGAGCCTACTGCATCAACAAGTGGCGCCCGAACAGGGACCCTCTTGTCCATGCTTCCAGGAGTGCAGAGGCGGCTCAGAGGGGGCAGAAGAAGCTGGCCGTAGCAGGCGCTGCCTCGGTGCCTGGGAAGATGCATGTGCGCAGCCGTTGGAATCTCGCCCCGATCAGGGGAGCGGTCGGGGAGGAGATGGGGGCCATGCTGAGCAAAGAAGAAGCGGCAGTGGTGAAGCTCCTCCAACATATCCTCTCTCAGAGAGGGTTATCTTGTGATGAGGGAAGCCTGAGGAAGTTGCTGTCATGGGCTCGGCAGCGAGGGCTGATCCCCTCAGTGAGCGCGGCTTTTGCGTTAACAACTTGGGATAAGATCAGCGCGGCACTGTGGGAGGACATTAGGTCAGGCTCTGAAGAAAGTGCAATATTCTCCACAATGTGGAGGTTGATTTTAGAGACTTTAAAAGAAATGAAAGTGGTCAGCAGACGATTGTATGATGCTGCCACGGAAGGGGACTCCGAGACAGGAATCCATTTAGCACCTTGGTGGCAAATTCTGACTACTCTTCACCAAGTGTGGACTAATTCTACTAACGGTGCCAAACCAGAGGAAGCTGTAAATTCCACCAACAGCACGAGTGCTAAACCAGAGGAGGCTGTAAATTCCACCAACAGCGAGACTCTTCTCAACACACCACCAACGATGGCGATTCCGTCCACACCTCCTCTGCCCCGAAAGCTCCTGTCACTGATTGCTAGCTTGCTAAAGAAAGTAATACTACAAGTATATTATTTTTTCTGGCTTATTAACAGATGTCAGTTCTGCCCGTCATATGTTGCTACAGAACCGAGTTGCTATTGATTTTTATTATTAGCATGGGGACAAGAGTGTGAAGACTTTGATAGGATATGTTATGTGAATCTGAGCGACCACTCTGAATCAATCCACAAAAGCAAACAAAACTAAAAAGCCTTAAACAAATATCTGCAGCAGAGCCAGTGGTGGGATGCCTTTGGTGTCTTCTCACGGCTGGGAAACTTTAGGCCATGGATCAAAAGTATTACAGGATTTATTATAATTATCTTTAATCACCTTATTGATGTTTGCCTTATAACTCCCGTGCCTTTTTTCCTGTATTCAGTGTTTAGTTGATTGTAACATAAATCAGGTCATGGTCACCCAGCTACACACAACCTTTGCCTCTTTGGAATTAACAAGCAAAAAAGAGGAGGATAGAGAATGTCTGGAGAGAGATGTAGGAGAGGAAACTGGAGAATATTTGACCTAACAAGAGATGAGAGAACAGCTAGGTATTGTGAAGGAGAGTAGTTAAGATGAACACGGTTATCTAGTGATAAATAGGTGTCTGCATGCGTGTAGTGATATACAGCTATGTAACTGCTGAATGATTTCTGCCCTGAGCCTGGTGGTGCATGCAGCTGCGGTTTGTGTCCAGGCTCAGAGATGTAAATAAGGGCTTCTCTGTTATGGGAAAGTCTCTCTGGTTACATAAAAAAAAAGAGGGAATGAAGGGAATGACCCCAGAGGCACGTTCAGAGAAAGCATGCTGATGTTTTGAACTTTTTGAAAATCTCTGCCGACCATGCGGTGTCTCCCATTTTGACTTTGTGTCAGTTGGTAATAAGCAGCCAAAGCACAAAGGCGTCTTAGTAGGCACAAAAGACCCTTGTACCGCGCAGTGGTCAGGACCGCATGGATGTTAACTTGGGGGAGAGGTTATGCTTGTGTCTCTACAGATGAAGGTCCGCCATGGATACCTGCTCGCTGTGTGCGGCCTGAGATTAGCGTGCCGGATCGTGGGAGCACTGCTGCCGCCAGTCAACCCAACAACTGATGTGTGGGTCTCCTTACAGAACCAGTCCTTGTTTGGTGTGCCCTTCCTTGAAACTGACTTTGCAGACATTGTTGCAAAAAGTGAATGTATGTAGGGAATGAAGAATCTTACTGAAAGCCTTGATATTTGGGATAATTGATTACCTCTGTATAAAGTTAATCCAAAAGAAGTTGATATTGTTTGCACTTGGAATGTCGATAGTTGTCTTTATGTAGATGCTAGTTCAGTAGGAGGCTATGACGGGACCATGACACCCACATAAATCAACACGTGAACATGTTGATAAGCATAATGCACTCAAACACAATATAACTTTGGATGAATCATGTAATGATGCAGTTGATTATTGGAATTGATGGGAATGTATTGCAGCGGTTCTTCTCTTACCCGAAGTAACAGCAGGGAAAGCATTAAAGAGTTAAATCACCTTGTTTGGTAGGCAGTTAAGAATCTGAGTCAAATTTGCCGCTATGACATACAAAACAGAGCAACTACTGGCTTTTTCTTGTTGGCTCAAGGGCATGGCTGTGAGGATTTTGATGGTATGTGCTGAATGGATTTTAGGTGCCCCACTGCAGCAACATGCTATCAAAATCTGAGAAAACGTCAGCCTTTTTGGCATCCATTCACACAGTTGGCAGTATTGTTTGTTTGCTGTTGCCTTGGTTGCCGTCCTGTTTGCAAGGGCCCTGCAGAGCATGACAAACCTGGTACTAGCTGTTCAAAAACAGAAAGGGGGAATTGTAGAATTGTACAGAACAGAGACAGTGGGTTGCTTTAACGTAGATAAAGTGCAGCTTTGGCCTTGCTTTGACGATGTGCAGCTTTGATCCTGCAGCAAAGAGTTAAATAACTTTGAGGGAGTATGAGAAGAAACTAGGATGAGACAGAACAAAGGAGGAATGTGATGTCACCTGTAGAAGATAAGGAAACAGCATGAACAGTAGACAATAGCCTATAGTGGACAGCGCTAAGGGAAGTGTTGTATGAATTTGACTGATCACTCGAACTCTATTCATAAGCAGCTTGCTGAGTTAAAAAAAAAGTACAAGCCATAAAGATTGAGAACAGGTTAACGGACTGGCTACAGAGTTTAGGAATTACTGGAGGGTTAAAAGATTTGTTTCTGCACGGGATAACGGTATTAATTGCCATTGTAATCTTTTTAATGATATTGGGTTGTGTGTGGAATTGCTTTATGAGAATGATGGACTGAATGATAAAAGGGGTCTGGATCACTCAAAAACAAAAAGGGGATTTGTGGAGTGGCTGGAAGACAACAGACATATAATGAGCAATCCAGACCAAGTAACTGTTGTAATAGCAGGCCGAGCAGGCCGAAGCCGTAACAAGCTGCAGGTGTTGTGAAGGACATATGCAAGGCCAAGAGAGATAAAGAACTGTATTCACAGAGAGATAAGAGAGTTGGACAGAAAGATGAGAGAAAGCAGGATGCCCGCACAAGGGGGGAGCAGTGTGTGGGCGCCACTCTGGGACCAATCAAATGGAGTGTGATGCCACATGGACAACAGCTAAGTGACATGAAAGACGCCAGAAAAGACTGATGTAACCAAGCGATTAAACAAGGTGTTGTTTACATTGAATTATTTGTCCCTGACAGAAGGAAGAGAAGGGCCCCCGTTGTTATACATCATCAGGCTATTCAGGGAAGTCAAACACAGGCCATGCCTGGGTTACAGGTTCATTATAAGAACATGACTACAGGCAACTGGGAAGGACCCAGTCCAGTGTTGTTCATCGGTAGAGGGTGTTTTTGTGTTTCCACAGATAAAGGACCTCTATGGGTCCCTAGCAGATTTGTCCGCCCTGCATGTCAACTCCAGAAGAACGGAGAAAATATAGATGACAGCTTTATCTCCAACCAGTATTTAACAAACTCTGTGCAGAACTTGGGCCAGTCCCATCCACCATAGAAGACGTGCTGTTGACAGCAGCGAGAAGACAATCATTTGGGTCACGAGCTTGTAATGCTGCGTTGAAAAAAACTTGTAATACGAAGAATGCTGTTTGTGAAAACTATAGGGAACGAGCAGCAATAATATTAAGTTGTGGTAACTGTAGACAGAATTTTGTTATAGGTTGTAGCCGCTTGCGAAATGATTATGCTTTGTACTTAGATTGTCAAAAGAGCTTTGCTAATATTACTTTTGAAAATACTTGTAGGGAATTTTTGAACCCTAAGCCAAGTCAACATTTTCCAGAAATATGGATGCCAGAAAGTATTGACAGCAGAATAGAAGCTATCTCTTGGTGGGCCTTGACAAAAAACTTAACTGTTGTTTTAGCTACAAAGAAAACACAAGCTCTTGGCTTGTGGTGCTTGTTTTGTCAGTTGGGAACAAGATTGCGAGATAATGGAATTGTTTGACCTGATTGTAGGGCTGATAGGAGTCATCAGCATGCCCTCACAAGGAACAGCATGGGTTCCTGTCCAACCACAAATGAACATGTGGGTTACCTGGGCCAACAAGACAGGGCAAGATTCATTTTACTTACCGTTAGCTACCCCATCTGACCCATTTCATACCTGTTTGATTGGGGTCCCTTTAAACCATATGAAGGAGTTTGGGCACTGGACAACAGGTAAAATATACTCCGACTACCTCGACCAAGCAGCAAATGACTTTTGCACCATCAACAGTGGGTCTGTGCAAGCCGATTGGTGCCAATCACTTGGTATTCCAAGAAACCCCTCGGGGGCTCAAGCGTTCCAAATTGCTCAGGGCCGGAATGTTACCGGCATGGAACCTCAGGAGCTTGACATCTTAGGATCTATGCTGGGAAACTACTGTTTATTTTGGGGGTTTTACAAGAAAGACATTGACTCAGGTAATTTTAGGATCCACAAAACAAGAAATGATAATCCTTGGATTGCCCCTGGGTCCCCCTGGCATTATAACATCACCGGTTACTGTAACGATTGGACTTGGCCTGTTTCATGGTCTGGTGAGACAAATGAAAAAGCAAAGATGTTGCCTCGGGGAGTATTCCTCGTTTGTGGAGATGGTGCCTGGCCCGCCGTACCTGCAAGGGCACCGGGAGGACCATGCTGCTTTGGCAAACTAACATTATTTGCCCCTGGTATCCATCAAATGCTTAACATAAGTAACAAGTTTAAACGCATCAGACGTAGTGTATACCAATTGGGACCTGAATGTACAGATGATGTTGAGTTGTGGGAACGTCCATCTGTCATTTTAGCATCACTCTTTACACCACAAGTTGCTTCTGCCAAGGCTCTCACTCAGTTGAGACAGTTGGCTTGTTGGACAGAGAACAAGTTAACATTACCTCCAGAGTATTAGATGACTCACCACTGATGTCGACAGTATACGACATGCTTTAATACAAAATCGAGCTGCCATTGATTTTCTGTTATTAGCACAAGGACACGGCTGTGAGGGTTTTGAGGGAAAGTGCTGTATGAATCTTGCTGATCATTCTGAGTCCATTCACAGAAAGCTTTCCCAACTACAAGATAATATGAAGAAACTCAGTTTTACTGAAAATCCTTATGACGATTGGCTTACGGGATGGGGAATCACTGGCTGGTCGAAAACCTTATTGATGGAAGGGATTAAATTTTTGTTATTATCTTTGCTGTGCTTGTTATCTTTTGTTGTATTTCCTCCTGTTTGAAGAAAGATTTAGAATCAATCGTTGATAGAGCCTGGGTTATCCAGAAAGAAAAAGGGGGATGTGTAGGGGAATTCTTGGCAGAACAAGGGCATACTGTCCCCTTGCAGGAGTTGGACAACCCTGGCCTGCAGATTACAAAGTTCCTTTGAAGATCTTGTACTGTCCTTGAATAGGCAGAATAAAGAATAATGAGCATTGTACAAGAACAAGGCCGGATGCCAAGCAAGATATGAAAACCGCTAAGTTAGCACATCCTTATTAGGCGCTTGCAGCATGACAACCAATCAACAAGTAACATGAATACGTAACCGACAACCAATGACTGTCAGGCAGCTGCCGCGTGAACAGTGTATTAGAAGTATAAATATGACAAAGTTGCTAAATAAAGTAGGACGATATGTAGCCACATTGGTGTGATTGTCGTTACTTGGCTGACTTTCTGATTGAGA
Source organism: Falco rusticolus (assembly GCF_015220075.1). NCBI lineage: Eukaryota > Metazoa > Chordata > Aves > Falconiformes > Falconidae > Falco > Falco rusticolus. The sequence goes on along the minus strand of NW_023618232.1, from coordinate 3,255 downwards.
CCCTCTTCAGCCCACACTGCCCCAGTATGTCCCAGTGGCCTCCAGGTGGGGTGTGAGCCCTTCCCCACTGCTCTCTCAGCCTGACCATCCAGCTGGTGTTTTACTCATCTCTTTCTGTTCGCACCCAGAGTGTCATGGCCTCGCTTGGGCAGAAGAACGCTGATGAAGACCATGACAAGAGTTTTGCTGAAGCTGAGGGAAATGACATCCACTGTGGAGCTCCTCACGCACAACTGCAGGCTGTCAGGTTGGCGAGGCAGGATTTACCCTTGGAAAATCCACCTGGACAGTTACCCGCTCAGGTGCCAGAAATGTCACCCAAGGGGACTCTAACTGGTGGCACACCCCTCACCATGGGTGTTTGCGCAGCCTGTGGTTCCCCGAGCTGCACTTATGGACTCCTTCCAAGACAGCTGCAACAATTACTTGTCCTTTCTCACATGTGACCTCTGACAGTTCAAGGAGCTTTCAAAAGCGATACTTCAAGGAAATATGATTTTATACCAGAACTTCACCATTATTATTACACTTATACCACGCCCTTATTTTCTCTCATCTTTAACATATTTGCACCTGAGAAGGAGACAGTAATGCTACAATCAATTAACAGCAAGGTGTTACCTTTCCTTCGCGGCATCCGTCCCCCACTCCCCTATGCTCTCTCAGCATGGCTCATCATGTTAATTGTTGTGTCTATTCACACTCTTTGTCCTCCCAGGGTTAGTGACCTACAAGCTCGAGCACATTCCCTTCAGCTAACTGATTGCCACGCATGGTCCTGATTTCCGGCCCGCTCCTGCAGATCATCTTCCAGTTTCCCTTCAACCAAGGCCTTCAAGTAAAGGTCCCTTTCTCTAGCGGTCTAAAGGAGATGTCGTTCTCCTTCTAACCTTCATCAGGAGGTTGAGAGAATCTGAGCAGAAGCCCTTTGCACATGGAGGAGTTAGTGATGAGTGTCACAGAAAACCTGAGCAGGCCTGTGCTGTGCTCCATGTACCTCTTGGCCTTCAGGCTGAGCTGAGCTGAGCGTGCCCCTGGGTTGCAGAATAAGCCATATTGGAAGAAGAAATCTGCAGGAAGCTGCTGGTGAATGGCCAACCGCACGCCCTTACCTTTACCTGGGACTGCAGTTACCAACTCCCAAGTGAACATCTCCTCTTAGAACACGAGAAGTGATGACTAGAATGGGTTTCCCTGGCAGAAAACACTTCAAGAGCTGACAGGAGCAGTGTGGGATAACCCTTCTGCAGGCAGGATCTGCACAACTTGCTGCACCACTCTCCCAACGCTGTACACTCCGTGTTCCCGGCCTCGGAAGGGACGGCATACAGCTGACACGATTGTCTCTGTGTGTAGAGAGTTGGCTCTAACCAAGGCCATTTGAAATGACACTTTGTCTCAGAGTCCAAGTGCCTTTCTTACTGCAGCCATAACCAGCTGGGCTGCTGATGGCCAATCCCCCAAGGGAACTGGACTCTCCAGGGACCTCAAACTCGCCTTCATGGCCACGTGCCTCCTAGTGGCCTATGAGCTTCTCAGATGTAATGGGTGTCATAATGATAGCCCAGATCATCAGCCTGCTTGTGGCCTCGGTTACTCCTTGGTTAGCGGTTCCTGAATTGGAGAAGGCAGTGATAAAGAGATGCACAGCAATGGAAGAGATGGCCAAGGACCCTGCAGGTGCCATGAAGGCTTTGCAGGAAGAAGTGTGAGAAATAGCCCCTATAGCTGTGCAAAATGGAATGGCGTTAGATATGAAGGTGGCGTCTGAAGGCAGAGTCTGTGCTGTTCTTAATACCAGTTGTTGCATCTACGTAGATCAAAGTGGGAGAAATTCTACAGATATATGTGTAAAAAAAATTTGAACACATCCTATTATTTGTCGTGAGTTCCAGAACGTTTGCACCTTCTATGAAATTGAAGACATTTGGAATAGCCTGACGTCCTGGTTTCCTGATTTACAGCTATGGATTAAGAAGTTCATCTCCAGATGCCTTTCTCCTCTTTCTCTTTGATCGCTCCAATCCATTTTACCTATGTAGCTTGTGCTTTAAGGTTCAGAGAGGAAAATTTGGACTGTCTTTCAGTAGTGTCTCTAATATTCCCTATGGGCAACTCTTCAGTAGTGGCAATAGACTTCATGGGGATTTGCTTGAACTAACAATTATACAGCTGAGAAATGTATTTTTTATTTATTAATTTCTATCCCCCGCCCCCCCCCCCCCCCCCCACCCTAATTAGTCCTCTCTTATTCCTGTTTACACCCTGTTCTCTAAGGAATACAACAATAATTATGCCAACGATTTTGCTATATTCACCTTGCAGAGTTGGTTGGAGAAGCTGATGTAAAGTGATGTAAGTCCATGGGGCTGACGACAAAATATTGAGGCGGAGAGCTGGGAGCAAGGCTGTCCACGCAGTTTTAGCTCCAGGGACTGCTTTTCCTACCTTGGCCACACCTCCCAGGGGACATCTGCTCAATAGCAATTGGAAAAGCCTTCTATCATTTCCCAAAGCGCTCATTACCTGCCTTTCTCTTCACTGTACGGCTGAACTTATCTCATTAAGCGTACAGCCGAACTTGAAGACCAGATGTCCCTGATGGAAGAGACATGGCTCGTCAGGGCGTTCTCCCTCGTCATGAGCCAGGGGGTATTCGCTACTGTGGACTTCAGGTGTTTCAGAGGAGACTGAAGAGACCTCTCAAGAACACTAAGTCGGAGCAAAGTCCACAGCCCCTGGAAGTGTTAATGGGCCCCACTGAGGCCATGGGCTGAGAAAGCCTCCCCATGGCCTTGTTAGAGCCCATCCTTGGAGGGCTGTGAGTGCAGGAAGGCAAAGGCGCTGTGCAGCAGCTCCGCTGCTGAGCAAAGCCTTGGCTTGCTTGATGAAGCAGAAAGGCCAAGGCGTGACCTGCAGCCTGTGGGAGGTTAATTATTCCCAGCAATTCTGTACATCAATCAAGTTTTTTCTGTCTGTCTGTATTATTAAAGGCGGGGGAACTATAGTTTGAGTCCTTATATGCCAACCTAAGTACTTCCATGAGGGTATTTTTTAAATTTTTTCTGGCCAATACAGAGGCCTGCTGAATTAACGGCAGCTGCGACAACGGTACAGCTTCCTCCATGACCTCGTGATGTTGTGCAGCCACTGGGATGTCGTCCATATGATGGTACACCACTGGCAGATTGTGGCACAGTTCTTCATTCCTTGTGGCAGCACAGCCCACTGGTATCTTAGCACGGGGTTTGCATG